>NW_026596101.1:6515833-6516149 GCF_907164565.1 Psammomys obesus | reverse complement strand
ACACACACACACACACACACACACACACACACACACACACACACACATGCAAATACTACAAAATTTAAAGCCATGGATTTACCCTGATATTTAACTTACTTGTTTGAGATCCAAAACATAGCCCAGACTCAAAGCAGTTTTTTTGTCCAGTGGCTGAATGTCCATCCTCCTGTGCTCATGAAACCACACTGCAAGAACCTGTTTTCATAGCGGCAGCATCAATCCTTAGTAGCCAGCCCGCAGCTAGAGTCAATCTGTCCTTCCCCTCACCAATCCAGTCTCCTCCTCCTCCTCCTCCTCCTCCTCCTCCTCCTCC
>NW_026596101.1:6494301-6514301 GCF_907164565.1 Psammomys obesus | reverse complement strand
AATTTGAAGGGGGGGGAGGAGATGCAGAGACTAAACAGAGCCCCTAGTACCATCGTCCTGTAAATACAACCTGTTAGGGAATAGAAAATATTCATATCCTCAGTTTTCTCTTCTTATCCTATGAAATTGTCCTACCAAAGTAATCTAAAGAGCAGGTGAAACTTTATTTGGGAAGACATACTTTCAATAGAATAGATCATCAAAAAATAATGGAAGCAATCTAAAATATGCAACTATAGAAGATAGGTTACATACATTATAGATCTTTCATGACAAGCATTTTTAATCCTTACAAAGCAGCGTTTTAAACTTACCGCTCTTATTTCCTCTCTGTCTCTGTCGTGTGTGAGAGGACACAAATGTACATATCTGTGTAGATTTGCATGCCTCTGAACCTAGAGGTAAGAAGAGGGTATCAGGAGTCTTGTTCTATCACTCACAACTATATTTCCTTGATTTAGGGTATCTCCCTAAACATAGAGCTACACTGTCTTATCCTCCCACAGAACTGGGTTTATGGTACACACAAGACCACACAAATTTTTAGTGTAGGTTTAGGGAATTTGAACTCAGATCCCCACGCTTCACAGTAACTGTTCTTATCTGCTGGGCCATCTCCCCAGACCCAGAAGCATGGATAGGCATCTTACCTATTATGCCAAGAAAATACTGCACACAAACTACAACCTCAATTATGTTAAAATACATAGTCTATTATTAATACATAGTAATAAGTAGTTTGCTGTGAATGGTGAAATGTAGGATGTTTTTACTTTCTTATCTATATCTTATACTTTGTGAGTTTTCTGCAAAAACAATTTAGTTAGAATAAAGTATTGAAATATTATTTTAAATTCTGCGTATGAGAATATTAACCGGTCTGTGTCACTACTGGTGACATAGTCATGTATGTAGATACTGGCCCAAGTCATAAGGGATTAATATATAAGGTCTGATCATAGCAGAGTAGTGATCTGGGCAATCAAGGAAAGTTACCCACCCATTTTTTAACCTACAGAATGCTAGCGTATCAAGACAAAGACTTCTAAACTCCCTCGTCAGGGAAAACCAATGTTAAAGAAATGAATGGTGCTGAAATATAACTCACAGGTAGAATGGTTACCTAGCATGCATAAAGTCCAAGAATCAATTCCCAACATAATAGAAATAACCTAGAAAAAAAGAAATTGTTGTTTTCCGTTTTTAGAAGAGACCATCATTTTCTCAGTTGGGTTTTACCCACTATAAGATCTTTTAGTTCAAAGACACTGAGATCTATTTTGCTCAGCCCTGTCCTGTCCAGGCAGCTACAGTTAGCTCTCAACTCTCTCTTCTTCACACACACCCTTTCCAGACAAAGATCTGAGGAACACCTGGCCACACAGGAACCTCAGGGCCTTGTCCCTGACATTCTCATCACACCTGACTTTCTCAAGTACTGAAGATACTGAGAGAAAAATGTATCATTATTGTTTGTGTTAATTACAGTGGGGCCCTGTTTGTGACAATAATAAATGCCACAAAAGAAGCACATTCATAATATTCTCAATTATTAGAACACTAGATGGGTGCTTTACATACTTACTGGAAGCAAATAAATATCAGCTTTGATTTATTACTTCATTGACAAGCTGCAAAAATACTTTATAAAATCACATCTCTCTACTTTATATATTTGTTTTCCTGTGACTTTCTAATAAAAAAAAAAGAGATGAAAACACATTTCTGAGTTATTTTCTTTTAGCTTTTCAAGGGAGGTTTGTTGTGAATACAGATAATGTGGCTTATTATTATTTTCCTAGATTCTGGTCTGCCTAACTAGTTCATTAAAGATTCAAGTCAAAAGAGAAAATTCTTGGAGATAGAATGTTAATATGCCAGTTCAGAGAAAACAATACACAATTTCTTTTGCAGGAAATCGGTTGGCTACATCAACCACTGCCTAGAGACAGCAAGAATTCTAAAGATGCTCCAAACACCCTTTGTGGCCCTGTGACTATTCTGAGCACAAACTCCAAACCTTGCTTGCCTTCACCAACGCCTAATGATTTTTTTTAAACTCCATGTATTATTTATGAGAGCAGTTAAGCAGATAAATAAGTCTCCTGACACTTCAAATGAAAAATGCAGAAAATGTGAGTAAATATAAAAGTAATTCATCAGATATATCTCTACAATCACAGCTGTTCAATTCGGAAGGGTTTGCTCTATCGATATGGGTAAAGAATAAGCACACACACACACACACACCCCCAACACACACACACAGCTGGTTAACACCAAAAACAGATTTCAGTTTCCTGTGTCATTAGATAGGCGCTGCACCAGGTCACTTCTTTGATAACGCTGACTCTCTCCTGAACCTGAGATGGGGCTCAGTCAGTATAGTGCTTGCCTTTTATGCACAACCCCAACTGTGATCAGGGTCACATTATAAAACCAAGCAACCTGTCATCCCAATCATTTGGGAAGTGGGCATGAAGGGATCTCAAGGAAATTCAAGGCCAGCCTGGGTTATGGGAGATCCCATCAAAAAAGAAAAACCTTATGACCTTTTAAATGTGAGTGGCTCGTTTCTCTATGGTTTTTTTAAGCAAATACTGTCATCCTATATGCTAATTAATAAAAATTTTAAGAGATAATACAACAAATAGTTCTTAAAGAACTCATGACTGAGGGAGCCAATGGACAAGAAATATACGACCCACGCACAGCAACATGAGCAAAGTTATGAGAACATAGAACAGGAAGCAATAAATTCTACTTAGAAGGTGTAACTGAAAGTTTCAGAGAGGCCCTGAGCCCCAAAGGACGAATAATGGGTATTCAGGTGAAAAGAGCCGTGAGCCCAAAGGCACAGATGTGAACAATGTGTCTGAGGAGCAGTAAGCATAAAGCATGAAAGACATCATCAGATGCGAAAACAGTCTTTGCTTTTAGGTAAACCTGACATGATAAAGCATCCTCACCGCTATGCGCGCTTAGCCCTCTCTGTACTCCCTGGGCTTTATGAAGGGCACCACTTTTACCCATGATCCACCCTCTGTTAGGAAAGCCTTTCCCTCTGCCCCTGCGCCAAGCCCCCAGCTCCTGTCCCAACACATCTCCAGCATTCCCTGGGGGAATCCACTCTTGTTTTCCTTGTGCTCCTGTGATGGTTTACGTACATTAAGTCTGTGAAAGTCTTAAAGACAATCGACTTTTAAGTAACATTGTGTTTGATGGTCATAGAGGGATGAACTTTTACGTGGAGAGCTGGATGCCGAGGATGACAGACAAAATGCACAGCAGGAACTTTTGGCAAAAATGAATGGAAACACAGGTAACTCCTAAGTGGAAGAAAGCGTTTCCGGAACTGAAGCCCCTAGGGAAACACTTCTACTCTACTTATGTCCTAGCTTTAATCTAAAGATTTCCATATACAACTGCTTTGGCATTGATTTAAAACTCTTCCTAGACAGATTCATAAACTCTGGTCTTTTTCTCACTGCATTTTTAGAGCTCATAAAGGAGAGACTGTGAATATGGATCTTTGGATATAATTTAGTCATATTAAACAGAAGTGTGAGGGGAAGAAAATTCCTGTCTAGTCTTTCTTTCATCACCAAGCTTGTAATCCATTATAAAGGTGTTAAACTCACCGATAGGTGTGAAAATAAGAGGAAATGAGTCCGCTGACAGAAAAAAAAAATACAATGAGACAATGAACTAAAATTAATGCTTCACAGGCCCTCAGATTCTCTGTCTTATTGTCTCGATTTTTTATTTTCATGAATGACCAGAAAGTGAAAACACAACCATTGCCCCTAAAAATAAAGATTGTATTAAACTTCAGTATGCCTGAGAGTGCCCTAAGACATTGCCTGTCTTGGGACTTCATGGGCTATTCAAACTGCTCAATCCCAGAGTGAAGGAAATAGCTCATTAACCATCCCTGCTGTCGGGAGATGTGTTATTAAACTGCCTGTCACTCAAGACTCAACACCAAAAAAATAAAATAAAATACTTACTCGCTCATGCTTTCTGCCACTTCTCTCCGAAATATAATAGCAGTGACTGTTTTGCTGGGAATTGCTACTAACAATAACCCCCAAACCACAGCCGCTTCTCAGCTGCCTTAACAAGAAAGAGGCTATCTGCCAGGCGAGGTACCACACGCTGGTAAGAGATGATTGGTAAGCAGATGACAGATGAATGGTATATAAACCTGCTTTGCTGCATCATTCTCCATTCAACAACTTCCAACACTATATCATATAATAGCAAATAAACAACGGAAACTTATTTCTCACAGGTCCAGAGGCTGAGAAAGCCACAATCAAAGTGTCTTCAAATGTAGCTTCTAGTGAGGGCCTGTTGTGGGGCTCAAAGATTTTGCTTTCTAGTCATGTCATTCTCACTTGGTAAAAGCAAGGCAGCTACTAGAGCTGATTTTAGAAAGGCATATTTCTTCTCTGTGGGCTCTGTTCTCAGACCTAGTCATTTCCCAAACTTTTTAATAGCATTACATTAAGGTTTGGATTTAAAGTATAAATTTGTGGCTTACAAGAATACTGAGACCACAGCAGTATCACTCTGTATCACTCTGCTGTGACAACAAAATGATCCAGTTCAGTGACTTGACTCATAGATTTAGACCACACAAATAAAGGTCCCTTGAAGGTGATGTCTGCTGAGGCCTGTTGAGGACCGCATAAACACCAACAGGGTAAACTGAGTCAGGGAGTAGATTCCCTGCTGCCAGGCTGGTGACCCAGCTTACTTTTTCTGAGGGTAAATTTTCAGGGCTGGAACTGATGGTGACTGACCGTGGCTTCCACTGATAGTGGCAAACTGAGGGGGGAGAATTAACTGCTGGCAGCGGGCCAGAGCTGACAGCTTCCTGGCAGGGGCTTATAGCTACCATGTAAGTAGAGGCTAGGGCTATTGGCTCCTAGCATTCGCTTTCCACAGGTAGTGCCAAAGCATCTGAAAAATGAGAAAAAGAAAAAAGAAAAGGAGAGAAAAAGATCACACACACACACACACACACACACACACACTTACTCTTGATGATGAAGTAAGATAAACTCGAGCAAGTAGGTTCCAACAAGCTTCTTTCTTTACTTTTCTTTATTTAGCTTCTCTTACAGGATTATTCTATTTTACACATACATATACCTACATGCATGCATACACATTCACATACACAAACGCCAGAGAATGAGGTCCAACCCAACCTTACATACATACATATGCATACATCTTGGTAGATAAAACAAACTCCAAAGTGTGGGGTCCAAACTACGTTACATACATACGCATTGGTGGATGGAACAAACTCGGGAGAGCCAGTTCCAAACCACAATGTTATTCTTTTTCCCCACAGCAAAATCTTTTAAGCCGTACAAAAAATCACAATGTCATTACATTCGATTTTTCTTTAAGTGAATGTTACAATGAGTATAGGCAAGAAAAACTCGCTATTCAATACCTTCATATGATCAAATGGTTTTGCATATGATAGATGAAAAACAAACAAGTTATTTCCAGGAACCCATATACATTTGTAAATAAGCAACCTGTTTATATATTAACAAGGTGAGCAAGCAAGGTGATTTCTCAGCCAGCTTTTCTTTACTGGCGGGCTGCTTACTGTTCGCAGTTACAAAGAAAGAATC
The DNA here is from genome assembly GCF_907164565.1 of Psammomys obesus. Classification (NCBI taxonomy): domain Eukaryota; kingdom Metazoa; phylum Chordata; class Mammalia; order Rodentia; family Muridae; genus Psammomys; species Psammomys obesus. The sequence continues at coordinate 6,508,641 of NW_026596101.1, read as the reverse complement.
AATTAACTTAAAAAGCAATCTTATAAAAGTCTTAAAAGAATCACAAATCTAAACTTTTATATAAAAAACAAACAGCTGGGCTGGAGAGATGGCTCAGTGGTTAAGAGCACTGTCTGCTCTTCCTAAAGGACCTGGGTTCAATTCCCAGCAACCACAAGGCAGCTCACAACTGTCTGTAATGCCAATTCCAAGGGATCTGACACCTTCACACTAATGCACATAAAATAAAAATTAAATAAATTATTTAAAAAACAGCCATTTCTACTTTAAAAATCTTTAAGGTGCACATCTACTCATTAACAATTTTTATTAAATCTTAAGGGAAAGCTGAGGCAAAAATGGGGAGCAAGAAATTAATCTCCTTGAAGCCCAGCTTCAGTGAGAGGGTCACGTCAGCTAAGTGAGTTATTGTTCTCATTCACCAACCTCAACAAGTCCCTGGCTTTACTACTGAGAGTGTACTTTTCTAAACTTCAAATTGTTCTCTAAGATTTTTCTACATAAGAGCCACTACGAAATATCTTTTCTTAACCTTGCTAAACAATCTGTTTTTCCTAAGATTTTCTATGTCAGAGCTGCTGGCCAAAACATCTTTACTTAACTTTGTTAAGCAATTTTTCCAAGTTCTTTCTAGGGGTAGCGGCCATTGCTACCAATCCACATCTGTAGGTTCTTTTCAAGGGCGGTGGTTAAATCATTGATCTGTTCCAGAAGCAATGCCTGAATAAAATCAAGCTTTGCTATTTGTAGGTGCCAGATATACTGCCCAGTCAGGGGCTGGAAACCCCCTTAAGAGTTTTCACACAGTTTATGTATTAGGAGGATTATGAGGCCGGCAAAGATAACAAGCCGAGCTAAGCTCCATAACAGCATGAGGTCCCCAGGACATGTAGTTCTCCGGGTTGTACCATGCCAAGATACGCCCATCATGGCTCTGCTACCTGGTGGGCCGCATTCCATGAGTTCTAGAGCTGTTTTGCTGTTGCTCCTGCATGGCTCCCAGTGGAGGCCAACTATGGGCTTACAGGTGGCTTCTTGCTGCCTTGTCCCAGGGCCTTTTTCTGTGTGTGCACAGGAAAAGACCAAGTTCTCTGGTGACTCTTTCTCTTTTTATAAAGACAAATACAGTCTGCTTTTATCATTTCATGTAGCCTCAAGTACTTCCTTACAGGGCATATTTTCAAATATAATCATACTGAAGATAGGTCTTCTACACATGAATGGGGGGGTGTAGTTCAATCTATGGCAGATAGGTAAGGCAAGTAGACAGACAGACAAACTGACAGATACATACATACATCCAAGGACATAGTACTAAGAGTAGACTTAAGTCTCTGGAAGCAAACCATTAATTCTGAGTAATTAAATTAGTAATTAAATCAAATGAGTAAGTGAAAAAGTAAAAGCTGAGAAGTATTTTAACAAACCTCATACTGCTCCAAAATATGTGGGGATATGTAAATATGCCCGCATGAGCAATGCACACACAAGGTTCACAGTGCCTAAAATTTCATACTAAGAAAACATTCACGGGGCTGGAGAGACGGCTCAATGGTTAAGAGCACTGGCTGTTCTTCCAGAGCACCTGGGTGCAAATTCTAGCACCTACAAGGCAACTCACAACTGTCTGTAGCTCCAGTTTCAGGGATCTGGGACCCTCATACAGGCATACATACAGGCAAAACACCAATGCACATAAAATAAAAATAAGTAAGTTATTAAAAAACAAAACATTCACCTAACAGTGGTTTTCAATGCTGTGATCTTGTTGTGGTGATTCCCAACCATAATATTATTTCATTGCTACTTCATAACTGTTATGAATTGTAATGTAAATATCTGATATGAAGGATATCTGATATGCAATCCCTGTAAAAGGCTAGTATGACCCTCAAAAGAGTCGTGACCCGCAGGTTGAGAACTACTGACCTAACCTTTATTGTGTAAGAACACTCTGTCTGTCACCAAACTAGGCATTCTGGAGTACAGTGAATTGGAGCCCTGGCCGAAGACACACTCCAACATGGTAGAAAGAAACTACACATTTGTAAATTCATTCCTCATCAGCAGTTCACGAAAGACCACTTGGGAGGCTTTTTAAAAGTACATATACCATATGCATATCATCTGAACAGACACAGCCTGAGGAGGGTAGAACATGTGGAAAGACTGTCACAGCTAGAGGGCGTGGATATCTGCAGAAAAAACAGTCTTTTTTCACTCACAACAGCACACATGAAATCCCAGTAGCAAGACTGCATGTACAAGAGTTGCATGGTCCAGATCAAGCTAGCTAAAAGTTTGGCACCATAGGGGAGGAGCACATAAAGTTCTACTTCATCTGAGGAGCTATTGAAAGTTGCTGGACACTGGGAGATAGAGTAACTTCTCTTCAGAGATGTAGTATCTAAGACACTACCCATGTGCCAGTAGATGGCCCAATGCCCATACCAGCAGCACTAAATGGCTATTAAACTAAAGCAACAAAACAGACAGAGCACATAAAGTTGGGAGAAAAAAACTAGGGGAGATGGAGGAGAGAATGGAAGAGGGTAGACTGGATCCAAACACGCTGTATGAGTGTGTGGATCTGGAATAAAATATTTAATAAAACATTTCTCCAGGTGATTCTAAAACCCAGGCAACATGGAAAAACAATCCAGGCCATTCCCCGCCCCCTGCTAAACACCAATTCTTCTGAAAGATAATCAGTGTAGAGCCTATTACCTCAGTGTAAATGATCTCACCAGAAGGCTAAAAATAAACGATCCCGGGCCACACAAGACTAATAGCAAGAGAAGGCCTGAATGATCTAAGGTAATATGCTGAAACGTAATAGCAGACACAAATCTCTTTGAAGATGTGAGAGGTTATTGTCCCAGTGCAGGTCACATTTCGCAAGCCAAGCGATTCCACTACAAGTGCTTTCCAGTACCTAGGCCTGCCTTTCTGGAACTTTCTTCTAGTGCTTTGAGCCCTGCGGCTTTCACTCCCTACCTCCTCTACAGAGCAAGTCCACAAAGCTTTAGGCATGCGGCCCCAAACATGGTGCCTGAATAAATCCAGATGAAGGCTGATAAAAATAACGAGATTCATCCCCAGAAGGAGACATAAGGAATACTGCTTCCCTTACAGTGGGTTTCAGTGGTTTCAGACCAGGGCAGCTGTGCTTCTGGTGAGTCTCAACTTCTTCCTCAATCTGAAGATTCAAAGTCTAGTCCGTTCAACCAGACATCTCTCTGGGATTTCTATTCTCTAACTGTGCTCCCAGAGGGTTTCAGCCCCCATCACTGAGCACTGACATTTTGTTCAGCAACTGCTCTTTGTATATTACCTGTCAATTATTGCTAGGTAGCCAGCTGTTGCTATCTGTATACTATCACTGCTTGTACACTAATTCCATCCTCTGTGCATCTATTCAATGCCCAGGCTAATTTCCATTTATTCTTGCATGTTCATGATGATATATCGACCCTACATTTAGATCAATCACTGACGCTCCACTGGGATGTTTCTGCCTCCATTTTGGAATTAATAATGATAGGTTTGGTTACTGCAACAAGAAGATCTAACGCCTCACACACCGTTACCCCACTCTGACTGACTAGTGTGTGGAGGCTATGGAAAATTAACATTCCACCAATAATGTATAAACAGTAATGGTACCAAACTCCTCTGGACATTGCTGCAGGTAAAAACCCCTTTATTAGAATGTGAGCTTAGACACTAGCTTCCCTTACATATAACCTGAGGGTATTATTTGCTGTGAATTCTAACATGTTATGGATTTTCAGAATTTCCTCTAACCTGTAAATCGGGAGGAGACTCCAGCTTTAAAAATTGTCAAAACTGTTCACTCTCTTGAAAATCACTTCATCAATAATAAAACGACCTACTTGGGATTTGAGTCATAAGTACAAAGTTCCTGTCTCGTCGACACTTGTGATTTCTACTCTTCCTGCAGGGGCAAGCACCTGACCACTTCATTACATCTTTCAATGTAACCAGGCCCCAAGCTCTTACATATTGAAACCCGTACTACATTAATTTTAATCACTTTACATTTGCGAAAACTTAATACTAAAACTAGAACATTATGTGGATATGCTTTTTGTGTAAAATTATGAATGAAGATAGGCTGTACTGTCTAAGAATTATACTTGTGCTCAGGAATAGAGATGGCATTGTACAATGCTGAGAAATGAAATACTAGGACTTAACAGTTTTGAGAGATAAGGATCGGTTTTTATTCAGAATATAATGGATTTTTTAAATAAGCCTGCAAATCCTTGACATCCTCTTTCAAGGCCCAGTCCTGATATCAGTGTCACACCTGCAGTCTGGCTCCCAACAAAGTATCCTCCAGGCTCAGGGTATCCCAGCATGCATTTCAGCAAATCTACTCATTGACAGATTATACCCTATAATTTAGAAAATAATCCTGAAAGTTACTTATGTAACTCACTTGAAGTAAAAGCTATAATCTCAACTGTGGTAACATAGAACAGATTGGTGTTTACTTTTAAACTTGTATTCCAACAAAGCTTTCAATATAGTGATTTCTTTCAGCATTAAGAGTGTGGTGAGATGGCAGGATTGGACACTTCTGTCTCTGTTTACCAGGGAGAATTCTCGAGGCTCTGAGAGTCTGACCATTTCAGAGAGCTGGAAATCAATACCATGCCTTCACAATCCAGAAGTGGTTCTCTCTGTTTGATTATGTAACTGAGACCACTAACAACAGGAGAAAAACTTAACAAGCCCAAAGTAAAGGAGGTCAATTTAAAAAGCTAAAGTCATAGGAACCCAAATAGGAGAACGGAAATGTCTGAAAGCCTAATGAGTAAGAGTCAATATTGCCACCTAGGAGATGTAATGAAAGGCACTCTTTTGACATATATGTAAAGGCACACCACAGCCTGGTCACATTTACAAGGCCCAAGTGCAAATGCCTCTCAAACACACACCAGTATGCTGCCCTCTAGTGTTGAAAAACGAGCAAGCATTCAGGTTGCTGCTGGATTTGCTACCTAAATTTCCTCCCTGAGTTGAGGACAACAGATTTTTATATATTTATTGTATTGTATTGTATTGTATCTTTCATAATGGACAGCGGTGGTGCTAAATGCATCATTTTGCTTTTGTCAGTAAGTGGCTCAATGGTTAGTCTTTTATTAAATAAACATTTTGGCTACCATAGAGTTCAAGAAATTCCTTTGACTTAACAACAATATTACCGCAATTGTAATTGCTAGTTTTATTTTTTGAATTCTATTTTTCAATCGAATCGAATGAACACAAGCATTTCACATTTTATAATTAGATTTCATATTCTTATAATTTCAGGGCTGTAAATGAGTCACACCAAGGCAAATACACATATCTGCAGAGCAACTCTGAGCCATGGGAAGTTGTTGCCTGGAGAAAGAAAAAAAAATTAAGATTCTGATATTGTCTCTAATATTAGTGAGAAAATGCGTCATTATCGATAGGTCATGTCTGTCAAACAGGATGTTAGTTCCACAAGTAACATTTATCCCTGGGTTAAACTGGACGACTATCTCTAAGTGCCTTTGATCTGCTTATTTCACAGAAGGTGAAACTGAGGTGCAGTGAGATGGGTTAAACAAGACTTACAAAAAAGCCATTAATGTGAACCAGTCTCCTGCATTAAGCAACAACAGCGCAAGCCAATATGGAGTTTACTCACAGGTTCGGAGCTTTCCTTAATTGCAAAAGGTTCTGTCAGCAATTAGCCCATTAAGCTGCAACCAATTAAATTAGCCTCTCCCTCACCGCTCCTTTCTCGAAAGGCTGTCAGATCTTATTGTTGGCTGGAACCCTTTGAACCTGCTTTGCTTCCAGGGGTCACCTGCCCGATTCACAGATTACTCTTTGTTTTACTTTGTTGGGCTTTGTTCTGCTTTGTTTATACTTGCTTAAAGACAAGCCGCTAAATTTGATCTGTCTTAGGAATTTTCCCTCTAACAGACTGTCAACGAGCTCACTGATGTTTGAAATCAGGCGAGGTCAAGCACGAAAGTATTCTGTACTCTGAAACATTTTATTTTATTTTTTATTTTATTTTATTTTATTTTATTTTATTTTATTTTATTTTATTTTATTTTATTTTATTTTTTTTGCCACTAGCTGTAAGTTTCTCAGTTAGGTCTCCAGCAAGCGTGCTCAAGAAATTCCAGTCCAGACTTCAGGAAGTGAGAAGTGCTGTATGTTCTAGACGCAGATTTTTCATAATTCTTTGCGGGTACCACTCTGTTTATCGTCTTCCTTCCGTGGAACAAAAGACTCCTTGAAAGGTAGCTGCTCAGGCAAGGCCTTTTCATCTTACCATCGATCTTCTTGAGGATTTGTTCATAAGAAACTAGAATTTTGCATTATGGAGTCATTTCCATGGTTACCTATTGATTTCCTATAGGAAGTGTGCTGTTTACAGAGGCGGCACGCCTTTATCAGGGAAGGTAAATCACCTCCCTGTGTCTGCTCTCTCTCTCTCTGTGCAGCCTGAGGCACACAAAAAATGAGCTCCGCAAAATTACAAGAACGAATAAATAAATGATTCATGCAAGTTGGTTTTGCATGAATAAGTGATTAATCCTCTCTTTCAACCTTGCTTAAAAAAAAAAAGAATGCAGGATTAATGTCATTCTATGCAAATTGAAGCCCACTTTCCTGGATTTTGACCTAATTCTAGGTAGCAAGAAGGCAAAACACACCCAAAATTTCTTGCTCTTAAAATAAATAAGTAAAAGCTGCCACTGAAAACCCAGGAACCACATTGCTTTATAAGCTTGACCTGCAGACATGAGATTGTGATTCCCCTGAAGTTTCTCCCAGAACCTCCTACCGTTCTTTGAGAATATACAGTCATCTGACCCAAATGTTCTAAAGCAAACAGCTGTTTTAATCTTTCATTTTAAACAGTGGCAGCCTGGGCATTCTGAACTGACCACACTGATGAAAACAGTACACCAATTGTCTCAACTGGATGAAAAACTATATAGACCATTCAATAAATCAATTAGAAACCACTCAAGAACCCAAGACAAACACCAACAAAATGACATTCCCTTCACTTGAAGGCAGAAAATAATAATGCCCTTTATTAGAAGTGTGGCTCAGCCCTACACAACAGGCTTAGATCTCTGCCCAATGAGCATTTCATTTCATCTCGAATCTGAGGGTTTTGAACATAAACTTTCAACCAACTAAATAATTCTGTAGACTTCCCAGAATAAGATTGTCTCAGAGTGGAAAGTGGTCAGAACAGGCTTCCGGGACAGGAAGTGTGAGGTGTGTTTTGAATAGTTGGAGGAACACTGAAAAAGTAGTAAGGCTTAAACAGATGAAAGTGGAAAGCTGCTATGTAGTGAACTGAGAGCTTGGGCCCACCCAACCTTTAATACCCACCAGCTTATTTTGGTTTCTGCAACTATCCAATGGGGTGGGCGCTCTCTTAGTGTTTCTTTTATACAGGTGAGAGAGTTGTGGTTAACCAGCGAGCATCAGAGAACTAGCAGCTACTAGGATTTGGGTGGAGATGGTTCTCCAGAATCTACAGTTGCATTCTACTGCTGCCCAGCATGGTGAGTGCGTGGCAGGAAAGCAAACTACACAGCCAGAGACAAGCAGAGGGCAAGTCACCTAATTCAAGGATGAGTAGGAAAGGCAGTCGGGAAGGGCTGGGAAAATGGCCTGAGGGTGGAGTATACAGAGCAGAGTTCTGAATGCCATTCTTGGGAGGATAAGCAGGGAGAACTGAACTCCAACTGAGAAGGTACCAATTAATTCAGGTGGTGCTGACCTGAGAGAGGGAAGAGGTCTCAATCACAAGAATGTGGAATGCTCATTATCCAACCTTTTAATTAGCAAAGAAACTACCAGGCCTGGTAAAGTGATCAGCAAGGAACTAAAATCTGATCATGCTGTTAAGGAAAGGGGGTGGGGGGAGAGATTGAAAAGAAATAAACAGTCCTCTGATCTCTCCCAGGCAACAAATCTGTATTTCAGATGTTTATTTTCTTACCTTCCCAGTCCCCAATGGAGATAAGGCAAGCAAAAGATAGAGCAGATGGGACTAAAACCACAAAGAACCTGATGAAAGAAATAAAAAATAAAAAGCAAGGCCAGGGAGTGGGAGGATGGGGAGAGGGGAGGGTGTAGGGAGAAGAAACTGGAGAAAAAAAAAAAAAAAAAAACAAAGCACACAAAATTATACTACTATGCATCATAGGTGACATAGGCAAATGCTGGTGGAGATTGGTGCCTGAGAACAGTCACACTAATATTTCAGAACCAGATTAGGTGTGTTGCCACTCAGGTATGAAAATACAGAGCCTGGGGATGGCTCAGTGGTTAAGAGCACTGATTGCTGTTGCAGAGGAATGGGTTTCAATTGCCAGCACCTGCATGATGGCTCATAACCTTCCGTAACTCCAGTTCCACACTTGCATCATACAGACACACATTCAGACAAAACACCCATATACAAAACCTAAAGTGTTTTAAGTTTAAAATAATCAGAAAAAGAAAATATAAGCAAAGGCACTATCATTTTCAGTTGGTATACATGTAAATGAAATCAGGAAGTGAGATCCTTCCTCACCGAAGAAAGAATAAATGCATTTCTCCAAGAGACCAGATAAACAGTGGAGGGTCAGCATCATGTTTCCCTCCCACCGCTTAGAAGGACACATCTTCTCTATCTTAGGAACCGCTAAAGGGGTGGAACCAGCACTCTGCCACTTCCTGCTCTGCCTGCTCTGCCACTTCCTAACTCTCTGACCCACACCTTTATTCTCTTTGCCACAAAACAAATAGAACCACTTCTTTGCCCTCAAAAAAATCACACGGCAAGAAAGGCAAGGTGAAACAGGAAAAGCCCACATTAGGCTGTACCACTTTTTGTAGAGTAGAACGTGCCATCGCCGGAACAAGTGGCTCTTCCCCCCCGCCCCCAAAGCCGATCCCATTGGTTTCATTGAGAAGGGGGAAAGGAACTGTAATAATGCCATTCATGAAATATCATCTAGGAATTACTCAGAGGGATGTCTAGCATGCTTGTAGTTTTGCATACGTTATTTCATTCAGTTTCTCCAATAATCCTGTGGATTATAATTTCAGTTCCACAGATGAGAAGCTTGAGTTTTCAGTAGATTAAATGACTTGAATCCCTCTGGAATTAGCACTGTGCTCTGAGCTCCCTGCAAACAGGGAAGCTGATACAAGAACACACCTGGAGTCTTCTCAGAGCTTCCTGACCAATCTCAGGGCTACCCAGTCCATGCAAGGAGCTCCTACTAGACTGCACATACATCATAATGGCCAAGAATTATGTCCATTTCCTGTGGAAATCATTAAACACCAATTTAAGAAATTTGGCTCCACACCACTGATTTGTAAGGCATTGGAGTGATGTGTCAAATGATTGTTTTCTTTTTAACTTCAGGAATTTATAAGAGCATGAAGGCAGCCTATTGGCAAATAGCAGAAAGTTAAGGCATCCTATGCTTTGATGTATTTTTACAGCACAGATGTACAAAGGCAGAAGGAAATGCATTAAGTGGAAGGCAGAGAGATGGAGGGCGAGGTAAGAAAGAGAGAGAGTGAAGGGAAGGAAGAGAGAGACACCAGCTATAGGTCATGGAGACATACTGTATTTGGCCAGATGTTTTCTTATCTCTTTATTCTCTCAACATCCCTTATAATTGCCAATATTTCCAGTGTATCCCTGTTTGCCATGGTTCTCCACATCCCTTAGAATGACCTGGTCCTACACAATCTAGTTTTGCTCGCTGTCTGATATGCATCCTACCACACCAAATCCTTCCATGTACCTTAAACACACCAGTTCAGTTTTGCTCTTCCCACCCCAAATGCTCTTTTTCTCCTTCAGTGTCCATATACCTTGTTTCTTTCCCTCTCTCCAATGGTCTCTGTACAAACATTGCTTCCTCAAATTAATTCTCCCTGATTCCCCTAAAAACATACCTCTTCCCTCTATTATCTGTATCCTTGCTTTGCTGTATTTTCCTTTAAGAGATGTATCATGAACTAACTTGCTTTCTTTTTATTTATTTATTGTCTGGCTCCTCACTTCTTACCCAGAGCACAAACTTCACACAGGTGTGACTTGATTCATTTTCATACACCCCTGAAGTCTACATACTGTTCTGCACACAATAAATGCTCAAAAAAAAAAAATTCACGTATTTATTTTTGCTTCAGACTTTCAGCATTAAAATTCTTTCTGATTGTGCTTTTGCTGATGTGTGGTCATCTACCTGCTGCCTCCTCATGGCTTCCAAGAGGACTTCTTGGATCATTCTACTTAAATTTGTTCTTCCCTGCATACCACCACCCTTTATCTAATTACTCAATTTGTATTCTTCACGACACTTCCTCCTCAGTGAAATTATCTTCTTGTTTGTTAGATTTTTATTATCTATCACACTAAAATAGAGCCAATGGGAGCAGCCTTTCCCAGGCACTGACCTCTCATACAGAGAAGCGGAAGCACGGAGTATGAAAAGCAATGAAAAACAAGCCAATAACTGAAGAAGATTTGCATGTAGATCCCTTGGCGTCATATGTGCCCAGAATAAGTGCTTACTGGCTATGAATTATTTATTTTTTTTACTAGTATATTTTGTAAAGGTAGAAATGGTAAATAATTTTAATAGGAAAAGAACACAGGAAAAAAGTCAAAGCAAAAAAAACAGTGTGAGTAGTTTTTCTTTTTTTTTAATTTTATTTATTTATTTATTTTACATTTTTTTTAATTTTATTTTTTTCTTATCAGTTACATTTTATTAACTCTGTATCCCAGCCGTGTCCCGATCCCTCATTCCCTCCCAGTCCCTCCCTCCCTCCCTCATCTCCACAGTGCCCCTTGCCAAGTCCACTGATGGGGGGACCTCCTCCCCATTCATCTGATCCTGTTTTATCAGGTATCTTCAGGACTGGCTGCAAAGCTCTCCTCTGTGGCCTAACAGGACTGCTCCTCCCTTGGGGGGTGGGGAGGCCAAAGAGCCAGTCATTGAGTTCCTGTTAGAAATAGTCCTTATTCCCCTCACTATGGGAAACCAATTGGTTACTGAGCTACCACAGGCTACATCCAAGAGAGCGGACATGGGGTAAGATTATCAATCCTCGTGTTGAAAGACAGAGGGGATGCGCATCGAACATTGACAGGAGTCTACTGAGAGCATTTGAAAGACTCTAACTAGCAGTGTTTTCAAAGCAAAGACTCATGACCAAACCTTTGGCAGAGTACAGTGAGTAGTTTTTCTTAGACCATGTCCCCTCAGGAGTTTGGCACTGTGTTGAACAAAAATAATGGAGATTGCCCTCAATTAATCCCATGACTTCTGGGAGATTCTTTCACTCCCATGAGTCAACAATAATGCGTTTCAGCCAAAAGCACAGCTCCCGACAACTTCCCACAATATTCACAACTATGTTAAATACACAAGTATTTCAACCTCGGGAATGGCATCTAATATACAGGTCAAAGTTCCATTTCAAAGTTCTCTATGCTAAGCTAATAAATGTAGTTATTTTTCATACACAAAAAAAACTGGTGAAGTTTTATTGTCCCCAACCAGGACTGAGAGAAAGCAACCAATAAAGTCATTGAAGCTGGAAATACACTGATACTGTGGCCTTCAACGTGTGTGTCATTAAACAATAGATATAGCAAGATTTATCATTTTTAAAATAACTTATGTAACATAAAAGCTTCTAAAGTGTAGAAAAAGGAAGACCATGTTTTTGTGTCTTCAAGATTCCTTTATAGACCCCAACAGAAAAAGAAGCGTTACTTCTGATCCCTGATCAAACTCTTAATCTTGATTTTGAGGATTATTTGGAGACAACTGCTATTTTCCAGAAGAAAAGACCATTTACATACTATAGACACTTCTGACATACTTCACAACCAGTCTTGAACGAAACAGGCCAAGAGCTACAAGATATTGCAAACAGCTGTGAATCTTGATCAGGACTCCAATACTGACCCCGAGAAATGCTCTGAATGGGAGTAGTGAGACAGTGTATTCACCCCAGCTGACTAATTCTGTCTGTGCTTCACCATTTTACTGGAGGATGAAGGATTAATGTGTCCATCTTCCCAAGACGATAAGTTATTTCCACAAAGACCAAAGGAAACTTTCAGCAACGGCCTTAAACAATCTTTAAAAACAAAAAACAATCCTGGTGACTCAGACTCTGGTCATTCTAGCATCACCAACCATAAATGTTGATGTGGCAGGTCCTGTGAGACCACACAGCTTGAATTCCATCCTGCATATTATTCCATGTACAATGCTGAGTTAGCAGCATGGAGTACCATGCTGCTATATCTTGGAGAGCTCCTGATTACAGTAAAGAGAAACCTACATGTCCCTAAAAATTCAACCTTAAAGTTCTGAAGCCCAAGCATGAAAACCTCCCACCCAGAATCTGACTTCTGTTTGCCTTGGTTTACACAATACCGATGTTTAGCTTTTTCATCAGTATCCTAAGAAAACAATTCAATGGAGCATGGCTAGGTCCCTCAAAGTCATGCTCCCAGTGACATAATTCCTCCAGATAAGCCCTACTTCCTGTTTTTCTATAACCCTCCAATAATCACTTTCTGAATCTATCAAGTAGTAAATCCACTAATTTGTCAGAACTCTCAGGATCAAATCACTCCAAAGCAGCCCCATCATCTGGGATCCAACCTTTGTCAGAAAGAGCTTTTGAGGGTGATTTTAGATCCAAAACCACAGCAGTGCCTCCATTGATAGCATTATAAATGAAGGGGTAATATACAGTGATAAAACTTGGAGGTTGCCAAATGGAAGACAAGATTAAAAATACATAATTCTAAGGCATAAATTTGTATATGCTTACTTTACAACTTTTAATATCCCTCTTCCTACTTAGCTTATATGAATCTCTTGAAAAATTCTCCGTGAAAAATCATGTGTCTATATGCATGTATATGTATATACAAATATATTCACATATATTCTACATATTTCAAATGACCTTCTGGGTATACGTATACATTGTATGTATGTATGTATGTGAGTGCCTATGTGTTATTAAACTTATTGTTATGTTTCTGAGCATAAAATTCAGTGTTTTGTGAGATGAATGACCTCAAAGTCATATATATCTATCATATCCATATGGAGACTACAGAAAGCAGGATGTCTGAGATACTGACCAGAATGCCAAAGGAGCTGCTGTCATAATGGATGCTAAGTTCACTGGTCTCCCATGTAGTCATTTTGCTCAGATATTTATACATGTTTAATTTTACTTGATTTTATCTTTAATTGTATATATTATGTATGTATTATGTATATATGTATGTAGATATGGGTATGTGCACATACCCATAAATACATGTGACTTAAGGAGACCAGGAAAGGGCATCAGATCTCCTGACAATTTTGAGCACTGGAAACAAAATTCACATTCTCTACTTGCAACTTCTGAGACATCTCTCTACTCCCCTGCCAAGCTATTTAAGTGATCCAGACCCTTTCAAGTCTATAGGGATACAAAGACACAAAGACACACACACACACACACCCAGACACACTCACACAGACACACTTTCTTAAATGGATTGTATTAAAAATTAATCTCAGTATCATAATCCCATTGTCAGGAGAAACTGGTCCATAATACATTTTTTTTTCTCAGTTCCCTGATTTATGTGTTATCATTGTTTATCTACAGTCTTGTTCTTAAAAAGAAATTATTCACTTTATATCCTGATTGTAGCCTCCTCCCTCATCTCCTCCTGGTCCCACCCTTCCTCCCTCTTCCTCCCATCCCTCTCCCCTAGTCCACTGATAGGGGGAGCCCTCCTCTATTGCCATATGACCCTAGCCTATCAAATTTCATCAGGACTGCCTGGATCCTCTTCATCTCTGGCCTGGTACCACCATGGGGAGGTGATCAAAGAGCAGACAACACAGTTCATATCAGAGACTGCCCCCCATCCCCTTACTAGAGAACCCACATGGAGACTGAGCTGTCTATGAGTGTCATCTGAGCAGGGGGTCTCAATCCTCTCCATGCATGGTCCTTGGTTGGTTACAATCTTGTTCTTAACCACAGACTAGCCCAAGCTGCTGCCAAAGCGCTTTATAGATGCCAGTCGGCAACCATGATCATTTCTGCTCTGGATATAGCCAGAACTAGCACAGAGACAGGATTGAAAATGAGCTCTCCACTACTCTGCACTACTTGCACTTTCCCATAACAAGGTGTGTGTGTGTGTGTGTGTGTGTGTGTGTGTGTGTGTGTGTGTGTGTGTGT
>NW_026596101.1:6490156-6494291 GCF_907164565.1 Psammomys obesus | reverse complement strand
TGTGTGTGTGTGTGTGTGTGTGTGTGTGTGTGTGTGTGTGTGTGTGTTGAAATGTATCTCCTACCTAAAATGAAAATGTTGGAGTCCTAACCCGTAATGTCTCAAAACATGATTTTATTTGGAGATATTATCATTATAGAAGCATTTCTTTTTCTTATTTATTTATTTATTATTAATTACAGTTAATTCACTTTGTATCGCAGCTGTAGCCCCATCTCCCATCCCCTCCTCATCCCACCCTCCCTACCTCTTCTCCTCCCATGCCCCTCCCCAAGTCCACAGGTAGAGCAAGTCTTCCTTGCCTTCCATCTGATGCTAGTCTATCAGGTCTCATGAGGACTGGCTGCATTATCTTCTTCTGTGGCCTGGTAAGGCTGCTCCCCACTGAGGGGGAGGTGGTCAAAGAGCCAGCCACTGAGTTCACGTCAAAACAGTCCCTGTTCCCATTGCTAGGGAACCCATTTGGAAACTGAGCTGCCATGAGCTACATATGTGCAGGGGTTCTAGGTTTTATCTATGCATGGTCCTTGGTTGGAGTATCAGTCTCAGAAAAGACCCCTGTGCCCAGAGTTTTTGGTTCTGTTGCTCCTGTCCCCCCAGGTCTTTCTATCTCCCCCTTCTTTCATAAGATTCCCTGCACTCTGCCCAAAGTTTGACTATGAGTCTCAGCATCTGCTTTGATACCCTGCTGGGTAGAGTCTTTCAGAGGCCCTCCGTGGTAGGCTCCTGCCCTGTTCCCTGTTTTCTCCCACTTCCAATGTCCATCCCGTTTGCTGGCCTCTGTGTGTGTACACAGGTACATGTACCTGCACACACATATGCACATTTACACAAACAACAAACAAACAACCCTTTTTATATTCACCAAACAAGCTTCATTTTTTAAGTAGACAGAGGCTACTGCATAAGTCTACAACTGACTAAAATGCAGAGAATAAATGACTATGGGGAAATGAAACCCTGTTACTGCATTTACAATGCAACCCTTACAACTAAGGCTCAGAGAACATTGTGAAAGAGGGAACCGAAAGATTTTAAGAGCTAGACCAGGAATTCTGCTGGTAGACATGACAGAGATACTACACCCATGAAATATCAAAAATATAATGGTGTGAAAAAGAGCTACATAATGATCACCGTGGCAAAATGGGTTGGGGAAAGTTCAGGAGGTTCCACCACTAGTTGAAGACACACAGGCAATCAATCACTTCTGAGAAAGGAAGAATCACTTTTCCCAAGGAACAAGCCCCCTGACGGGTTATCAAACACCAGTGGTCAGCCTTAAACACAGGCATGTAGGAGTAACACTAAATGAGCTTTATACATATAGACATGTGTATGTGTCAGGATTTCTTCAATACATCCAGAATCACCTCTACCACCAAAATACTTATATGTGTAACTTATTAGCTAGCTGATTCCAGAGGATGGAAGAAACCTGACCAGAATTCTGCGCTGAGTACTCAGTTTCACAAATGTGTAATTATACATGGGCTGAGCATAATCTTCTAGCTCTTTCAGGTTTCAGGCTCTCTTTTGATGCAAATTGCAAACAATGCCTTGATCCTCCCCACAGCCCATTCAACTTCTCCTTATGACACTTCCCAGACTGCAAGGCATGTATGTGGGACTGTGACACGTTAAAGGGGAAAGACAGCTGTCGAAGGATGGTGCTCACTTCCCTTTCTCCACCCC
Source organism: Psammomys obesus (assembly GCF_907164565.1). Classification (NCBI taxonomy): domain Eukaryota; kingdom Metazoa; phylum Chordata; class Mammalia; order Rodentia; family Muridae; genus Psammomys; species Psammomys obesus. The sequence goes on along the minus strand of NW_026596101.1, from coordinate 6,492,596 downwards.
CATACTCATCAGCACACTGCAGTCCACATCTACCTGTCATCTGCTTCTAGGCTGTGAGCACACTCAAGAAATAGATTAGCTTTATCTCAGTCACTAGCCAGGGGTAACTCAAACTACTCTGAGATGGAAGAACAAACAAACAAACAAAAAACAAACAAAAAAACATTTAAAAATTAGGGTTAACTCCTAAGTGTAGTGTAGCTGTGGGTTTTTTTTTTGTTGTTGTTGTTGTTTGTTTGTTTGTTTTTTGGTTTTGTATAGGGCCATAAAATAGAAGGTAGTGGCTTTATTTGTAATAGCCAAAAACTAGAAACAGCCCAGATATACCTCAACTGAAGAATGAATACAGAAACTGTGGTAGATTTATAAAACTGAAAACTATTCAGCTATTAAAAACAAAAACATCATGAAATTTGCAGGCAAATGGATGGATCTGAAAAAGATCATCCTGAGTGAGATAACTCAGACCCAGAAACCCCAGCATGGTATATACTCACTTATAAGCAGATATTAGCCATATAATATAGGATAACCATACTACAATCCACAGACCTAAAGAAGTTAAGTAACAAGGAGCACCTTAGGGAGGATGCTTAATTCTCATTCAGAAGGGCAAACAGAATAGACTGAAAGCAGTTGAAGAGAAAGAACAGGATGGGAGCCTACTATAGATGTCCTCTGAAAGACTCCACCACCTAGCGGATGCCTTAGCATCTGAGACCTTTGGGCAGATGCCAAACTGTGGGCATCGTGCAGGGAGTTTTATGGAAGACTGGGGAGGATAGAAGGACCAAGAGGGGGACAGGAGCATCACAAGAAGACCAACAGAGCCAAAACATCTGGGCCTAGGGGTGAGGTCCAGGGGAGGCCCTGCAGAAACTGATGCACCAACCAAGGATGATGCATGGAGAGGACCTAGGCCCCCTGCTCAAATGTAGCCGATAGACAAGTCAGTCTCCATGTGGGTTTCCTAGTAAGGGGATCATGTAACCCAGAGCTATCTCTGACATGGACTCTGTTGCCTGCAACTCAATCACTTCCTTCTGGCTAGGTGGCCTTGCCAAACTACAGAGGAAGAGGAGGCAGCCAGTCTTGATGAGACTTGATAGGCTGGGGTCAGTTGGTAAGGGAGGAGGGATCTCCCTTTCTGAGGACTAGGGTAAGGAGATGGGGGTGGGGAAAAAAGAGGGAGGATGGGACCTGGAAGAAATGAGGGACAGGGCTATAATCAGAATGTAAAGTGAATAAAATTTTAAAAATAATAAATTAAAAAAGATCATGAATTCATGCTGTCACTGATTATATAGAGCCATTTCTTAGTGCTCTTTTCTGACCACTTAAGGAATTGGAATACACCATAGTGAGAATTAATAATATCAAACAAAAACCACTGGTCATTACCTAGAGTACAAGCAAACAATTACTTGGCACTATCAAATGCACAGCAAGACTCCAACTCTGCATTGCTGCCTTCACTGCACCCTGCTGAGGCAGGGTAGGACAGCCTGGTGTAAAGGTGCACACTGCTTTGTCCTTTGACCTTGAAGGAAGATTATCCCATATTCTGCTCATTGACATAGCTCCCAGGATGGGTATCCTTCTAATCATCCCACTCCCCTATTCTGTGCAGAATTTTCCCTCACTCTTCATCCTTTTGCTCTTGACCTTGCAATGTCAGCATGGCTATTCCCTGATCCGGTAATGCTGCTGATGCTGTTCATACCAATCACTCACCAGTTCCAAATAGTTTGTTTTGGGCCTTGTTCTGAGTGAGTATGAAGGATTCGATGTGGCTTTCCTGGAGATGGGTGAGCAGTTGATCCCTCTCCTGGGGTCTTTTTCTTTCAGGGTCTTTATTTCCTGGTCAAGTCTCTCAATCTTTTCTAAGCTTAAGACAATCTACCTCAGAAGGTGAAGGGGGTGTTTAGGAACATGCATATCATCCCCTTGACCACTTTCTACATCCGATTTCAGTGCAGACCACCTACCTCCTTCTTCTGCTAGTATCTCTCCGTTTTAGCCTGACTTTGAGATGCGATAGCAATAAAATTTGGAGAGGCTATGGAGAAGCTAGAAAGGTTTTTAGTTCTATGTATGTATCTGGTTCCTATGTATGTAATTAAGGAAATAGTCACTCAATAAGCATTTTTAGTGCTCTCATATACTATGAATGGTGTCAGACGCAAGAAATACAATGTTGGATAATACTATATTCAGGACATCCTTGCTGTTGTGATGTACGTGATCTAGATACTTAAATACTTGAATTAACATAAATGGCATATAAAGAAAGTACATTAATCATGAGCAAGTTGACAGATGGATTTGAGGGTAGGGGCAACGAGAAAGTGCATTACCAAAAGAGGAAGCTTTGAGACTACATGGCAACAGTTGAAGAAGAAGAAGAAGAAGAAGAAGAAGAAGAAGAAGAAGAAGAAGA
>NW_026596101.1:6447091-6490146 GCF_907164565.1 Psammomys obesus | reverse complement strand
AGAAGAAGAAGAAGAAGAAGAAGAAGAAGAAGAAGAAGAAGAAGAAGGAGAGAAAGAAAAATAGCAGATTTAAAGAACTGGAAGACCAGTAAAATAGCCACTGAAAAGTACAAAGCATGGAAGTGAATGTCACAAACTCGAAATGAGATGGTACAGAAGAGGCACCAAATACACTTTAACTATAAAGTACAAGATATGTTAGGAGATAACGAGAGGATAAATATATACAATCCATTTAATCCCCATCCCCAAACACAAAGACACCATCAAAATATTAGCTGGTACTGCACAATACATAGAAAGGCAGAGAAAGAAAATAATAGGACTATGGTGAGTTTTTTTTTTTTTTAAGTAAGATTATCTTCCACTGGAAAGAATAAAAGACAAAGGCTCACCATGTTGAAAGGATTTGCTTTTGAGAAAAAAAAAATCACCGAGTTTTCTAGAAATACCCACTGTAAAATCATCAATGGTTTGCAATGCCAGCCCCCATGTGGTACTTCGCAGGTAAAATGATAGACCAGCTACCAGGCTGCCTGGAAACAATTGAAAAGGCAGACATCTGTCTACAACATCAGGGTCAAGTCATCAAGTCACAGGAACTGTAAGCAGATTTTGTTACAACTAAAAGGTACACCATAAAATGGATATTTTATTTTGGATTTGCATAAAACTAAAAGACACTAACAGGATTAATAGGTCTTTTTTTCCCCCTTAAGAATACTACAAGGCTATTTGCTAATAAATTCATAAATGAGTGTGAAAGAATGTCAGCTCAAATAAGGATGTTAATTAAAAGAAAACGCTCACAGTTCTGCAAGTTCAGACTAGTATATCAAACCCAAACCCAAAGGAGAGAGAGAGGAAGAGAGGGAAAGAGAGCGAAGACACAAGATGGTACTCCATAAAGCAGAAAGTGGGCAACAGGCCTGTAAATAAGCTAAGGTCCATGAACTAGCAAACCTACGGACTTGCATGTGTACAGAAAACACGAGACAGAACTCCATAAAACTGAAGTCAGAGGGAGTTTAAAGAAAAAAAAACTACCAGATATAATCAGCATAATGGCACAGAATAATTTGTTTTTCCTTTCACAAAGTGAAAAACCAAGTAAGTCAAAAGAACAAATAAAGAAAATGAGAAGGGGCATTCTATTGCAACTTTATCTTCACCTATCTTCTAATTTACAATATCCACACATAGTACCCAGAACAGGAAAAAAAAAATTTTACAGTAATGAGACATCTGCAAATCTTCACTAGAAGAGTGGCTAACTATATACCAAAATAAATTCTTTTAATAGATTTAATTACATAAAACTAATTTCATTTAAAAAGATGGAAGGGGAGAGGACCTCCCCTATCAGTAGACTTGGAAAGGAGAATGGGAGGAGATGACAGAGGGAGGGTGGGATTGGGAGGGAATGAGGGAGGGGGCTATAACTGGGATACATAGTGAATAGACTGTAATTAATATAAAAAATAAAAATTTAATTAAAAAATGAATAGAATATTTAAAAAGGATCTTGAAGGGGAAACCAAAAACAATTTCAAAAACAATAAACAAACCCATGAACTCATGTCTGAAAGAGAGGTTGGCAGGATCTCACACCTAACCAAGGAGCTATTTGCAATTAATTGCAACTGAGAGAGGCAAAGTCAGTTTTCTTCAGTGGAGTGACATTGTATGCATCGACCACACCCCAGGGAAGATCTCATGCGCAAGAATTGTTGACCAACACAAATCTGATTCCATGTGTTTTGTAGTGTGTGTGCGTGCACACGTGCACGCGCGCGCGCATGTGTGTGTGTGTGTGTGTGTATGTGTGTGTACGTGCTCTTTTTGTTTTGGTTTGTTTGGGGTTTTATTTTACTGCTTTAAGAGAGAGAGAAAAAGGACATGAGCTCGGAAGAGGAAGATCTGGAAGAAGCTGGTGAAGGGAAAGAATATCCTCAAAATATATTGTATAAAATATTGTAATTACTTCATAAAAACTAATGACTCACAAAATATTTCAACTTAATGAAATAAATATACACATTAAAGTATTTATATAATTCATCATGAGAAGCGCGAAAAAATAGGTGCTCATAGACTATATGAAGAAATCTCTGAACTCAATGTTGGGCTCTTTGATCTCCCCCCTCCCCGAGGGAGGAGCAGCCCTACTAGGCCACAGAGAGGACTTTGCAGCCAATCCTGAAGATACCTGATAAACCAGGGTCAGATGAAAGGGGAGGAGGTCCTCCCCTATCAGTGGACTTGGAAAGGAGAAGGGAGGAGATGGAGGGAGGGAGAGTGGTATTGGGAGGGAATGAGGGAGCAGGATACAGCTGTGATACAAAGTTAATAAACTGTAACTAATATTAAAAAAAAAAAAAAAAAGAAATCTCATTGGGAGAATTCTGGACATGTAAAAAATGCATGCTATTTTCTTGCAAAACATTTACATTAATGGACTATATATCAATTTAGGGGGAAAGTAAGGTAAATTATGCCCTTTTAAATAATAAAAAAAACATGTCCTTCTAGAAATAAATAAAAATATAAACTTAAATAGAAACAAATAATAGAGTGGAAGAAATACTGCAAACAATTATGGCAGGTAGTCATCAGACTACCAGTCTTTGAAATATGGTTATACTGGAAATATAAGACACCAATGGAGGGGAAATGAATAAAGATAAAGACAACAGAATGAAGGCCAAGTACCTGTTTGGTTTTCTAATTTTCACACTGATTATTTAACAAATGTGTAAATCTGGTTGTCCTTTAAGAGTGTGAACCCAAGGAGAGCAGGGATTAGGCAGTCTCTCTTGGATCCCATGATGAAGAAGTAGGGGCCATCCCTTAGCTCCTTGAATAGCACTACAATATGACTGCCAACAGTAGCTCAAGAAAAGACAATAGGAAAAGTTATGTTGTGTTTCATGACAGCCTCAAAGTCACACTGTTTTGCTCCTACAGCATCCTACTGGTAAAAAATGTCCAGTGTGAGAGATGACTCAGAGTTAAAAATCCGCTCACTGACTAACAATAGAAGACCATATATATTTCCTCTGGTTAGTAAATGTTTTTTTAGGATGTAGAATATACCATCTAGAGTTCTACACCACTACTCTAGCAAAATCAATTCAAAAACAATAAAGTTACAATTCTTTATCCTAGAAATAATTGTAGGCCACTTAAACAATGATAAGCTCAGAAGTCTACTTGACAGCCCCAGAATTAACTATTGATTTCAAATAATAAACACAACACCTATCCCAGGAGTGTCCACAAAAATTTCCCAACACAGGCAATAGTGGAGAATAACTCCCCTAAGAATCACTGACCAGTTCTCAAAAGACTTATATTTAAAGCCTGTGGGAATTCTCTAGATTGCTTCACTCTATATACTCTGTATACAAAAAGATGACTCTTCTATCCCCAATAGGACAAACAGATTATGATTAGAAGTAAATAAAAGGCTATGCTTTGTTATCAGTGTCACAAGGTGAATAGCAGAGGTCATCTGTAGATGAATTTTAATCCAGCAACATGGCTGCTCTGATCACTTTCAAAGGCCTTCTAGGTTTGTGTGATCCAGCTGGAATTCATACATACCTCACACCTGGAATAAACAATGACATCTAAATGAGGGACAGATATAGCGACAAATTAGAGAAATATTTGACAGAATGAGTCAGAGATAGGATACACCCAGCTCTCATGAGAACAGACAAGAAAGAAAAGCTACTTAAGAGTAATACAATAGAGTTGCACACAGTAGAGCAGAGTACAGCAGAGAGAGAGAGAGAGAGAGAGAGACGACATTACAATAGATTTAAGTTCAATACAGAACAATATACTTACAGGCAGTTTGGTGCAGTTCAGTTGAGGGCAGTTGTGTTCAGTTGAGTTCATGCAGCTCGGTGCAGTGCAGTTTGTGGAGTTCAGAGCAGAGCAATTCAGGAGAAGCCAAGAGAAACCAGTTTGAATCAGTCAGCTTGGAGAGGAGTTTTGAGCCAGAACAGCAGCAGAGTTGGCTCAATCAGGAAGAGTTCAGAAAGAACTTGAGAGGATGAGCTTATTCTGCAATAATTCTCTGAAACAATTACATCTGGTGAATAAAAGATACATCATTTGCAGTCATCAGGTGAGGGTGATGAACATAATAGGGATAAGGAATAGGATGCCCCTCTGAGATAATTCTGGAGCTGAGACCTGGAGAAGCCATCTTTTAACAGTCCAGGAAAACCATAATACACCTAGCATTCCAGAATGCCAAGTGTCAAGCAATGAACATTCGTCTCAGCTGACAGTTTGGCTGAGACAGGGAAAGAAGAAACAACAGACCCAAGCTGCTAGGGTCAAATCATTGAGGGCCTCAAGGTCTGTGGCAAGGAATCCAGAATTTACACTCAACACATTAAGACACAAGCAAATGATTTTCATCAGATAAGTGACAAGGTCAGGCTTACATAATAATTTGCAACACATTCTCTTAGATGTGTGTGAGGGGGGCGGGGGTGTGTGTGCATGTGTATAGGGTGCTATGATTGTGCTGCTTGGGAGTGAGAAAATGATGTAGCCTGATTTGGCCCATGCAGAGCTTAGACCCTTGGCCTGACTAATTAGAACAGTACCATTTATACTGGGCTCTGAAATAAATGTAGCTGTGGCTGCTGATAGTTAGTTTGCCCTCATTTACTGCAAGTGAAAGGTCTTATTCTTCATGACTCATCCACAAATCCTGCTGATCTCTCTAATTAAAAAGTTTTCAAAGAAGTTGATACATTAGTTTTTATGATCCTAGACACACCAGGCATAAATCCTCCCTGCCACATATGCATATATATATGCCAGGACTTCACTGCTGAATCTTTCATCATCATGAGGGTTAGTCTTCAATATCATTTTCTTGACACCATCTGTCATGCTCTTTTCTCAACCTTTGTCGGTGAAGTGACTATTTGTTGATTATGAATATGTAACTGGCATCTTTTTAAAACAAATCCTTGACAGAGATTCAAGAGGAAAAAGTCATAAAAGAAAAAGAAAATGTGTCAACTGGCAGGTGCTATGGACCACAGGCATAGGAATACACTGTGGGTTAGTCTATTGTACAATGAAGTCAATGTCACAAAGAATGAGGGTGAGCTGAATTTGTAGCCATCCTAATTCTCAGCAAATCAACCTACTCATTTCAGTGACCTTTCTAGGCACTGTAATATTTCAACAGTATAATTAAAGGACAGAAAAAGCAATTCTGAAATTAAGCTATATCTATATTCACCTTAACCCTGTCTATCTGAAACCTCCAGAACTATATCTGTCCTGAAATAATTTACTAGTTAATGCAACCATATGACCCATTTATATTTTGACTTGGCCTCTGGTAAGAAGTATAAAAAAAAAATGCTGTGTCCTGTTTGCTTACTCTCCAGAACTAAATTAATAAACAGAGAAAAGGACTGTAGTGCAAAGAGTTTATTCTGAAGATACTCCCATTAAGAAGAACTTAGAAAAAAAAAAGGAGGGGAATGAAATACTGGAAACAGCTGTGGACCCTTGGCACTCAGTGCAGCTGAGGTTAATTCCCAAAGGTCCAAGTAAAGTACACCTAGGAATTACTTCTGAAAGATAGGGAGCTGAGGCATTTATCCTACTTTCCATTGCTTGAGGATTGCCCCTCAGGGTATTTACCACCTCAGAGTTCTTTGCTGCCTAAAAGGTACACTAAGAGCTCCAGGGGCTTAAGAAAAAGCCCTGAGGCGAAAGTGCAGAGGCAGAGGATGCTTAAGGTGGGATGCAGATGATTTGCATGGAATCTGTTCAATAGTGACAGCTCAAATCACTGATGACTTAGAGGTTATGGAGCACAACCTACTACAGCAGAAAAACGCTGCTGCTAACAGGAGCAGTGGGGATACTGGTAATCATCTCTCTCAGTGTCCAAGGCAGAGAGATCAGCTGATCCATGCCTTTCAGTATTAAATGAACTAAGTAGCAGCTGAACAGAATGGGGCCATGCTGAAGCCAAAGACAAGATGCCCAACTCTCAACAAACTTAAAACTCTTAGAGATTGTCAGCAACTGCAAACACATGAATACGCAACATATAAATCTAGAACGAGTGGATTATAGTACCAACAAGTGGAGAAGACTCCATTCTAGAGTCAGACAGACAAACTGAAACGAATCAAGGACCTGCAGTGAAAACATGGACATGATGCTTAGTCTGCACCTCATAATCTCTCCATGTGATAGTTGAAAGATTAATAGTGTCTACACTGTTTAGCTGTCGTGAGAATCAAATGTGTATCTGACAGAGCAGCAGTCCTAGTGTCCACCATATAAAGAACAAACTCTATTTTCTTGAAGAAGAAATTTAACAGTGCCATGACAATAAGAACAAAGAAATTCCTTCTCCATTTCAGACTCTTCTACTTAAATATTCCATATTTATTTATTCCATAGCCCTAGGCCTGTTTTAGTGCTTTTCTGTATATCTTTTTTAAATCAATTTTATTTTTTTACTATTAGTTACATTTTATTAACTCTGTATCCCAGCTGTATCCTGTTCCCTTATTTCCTCCTACTCCTACCCTCCCTCCCTCATCTCCTCCCTGCCCCTTTCCAAGTCCACTGATTGGGGAGGACCTCCTCCCCTTTCATCTGACTCTGGTTTATCAGGTTTCTTCAAGACTGGCTGCAAAGTCCTCCTCTGTGGGCTAGCAGGACTGCTCCTCCCTTGGGGGGTGGAAAGGCCAAAGAGCCTGCCATTGAGTTCCTATCAGAAATAGTCCCTGTTTCCCTTACTATAGAAAACCAATTGGTTACTGAGATACCACGGGCTTCATCCGAGCAAAGGTTCTAGGTTATATCCAAACATGGTCCTTGGTGGAGTGTCAGTCTCAGAAAAGACCCTGTGCCCAGATATATTTGGTCCTTGTGGAGCTCCTATCCTTTCCACGTCATACTAACTCACCTTCTGCCAAAGGTTTGGTTATGAGTCTTAGTATCTGTTTTGAAACACTGCTAGGTAGAGTCTTTCAGATGCCTTCTGCAGTAGACTCCTGTCATACATTCAATGAACATCCCATTTGTCTTTCTAAGTGAGGATTGATCATCTTACCCTGTGTCCACTTTCTTGTTTATCTTCTTTAGGTGTATAGATTTCATTATGTTTATCATATCTTCTAAATCTATATAAGCGAGTATATATTATGTTTGTCTTTCTCCTTCTAGGATACTTCACTCAGAATGATCTTTTCTAGATCCCACCATTTGCCTGCAAATTTCATGATTTCCTCATTTTTGATTGCTGAGTAGTATTCCATTGTGTAAAAATACCACAATTTCTGTATCCATTCCTTCATTGATGGACATCTGGGTTCTTTCCAGGTTCTGGCTATTACAAATAAAGCTGCTACAAACATGGTTGAGCAAATGTCCTTGTTGTGTACTTGAGCAAATTTTGGGTATATACCTAGCAGTGGTATAGCTGGGTCTTGAGGAAGCACTATTCCTAATTGTCTGAGAAAGCGCCAGATTGACTTCCAAAGTGGTTGTACAAGTTTACATTCCCACCAGCAATGGAGGAGGGTTCCTCTTTCTCCACAACCTCTCCAGCATGTGTTGTCACTTGAGTTTTTCATCTTGGCCATTCTGATGGGTGTAAGGTGAAATCTCAGGGTCATTTTGATTTGCATTTCCCTGATGGTTAATGACATTGGGCATTTCTTTAAGTGCTTCTCTGCCATCCGATATTCCTCTACAGAGAGTTCTCTGTTTAGCTCTGTTGCCCATTTTTTAATTGGATTACTTGGTTTGTTGCTTCTCAGCTTCTTTATTTCTTTATATATACTGGTTATTAATCCTCTATCGGATAAAGGGTTGGTGAAGATTCTTTCTCAATCTATAGGCAGTCGTTTTGTTTTGATGACGGTGTCCTTTGCTTTACAGAAGCTTTTCAGTTTCATGAGGTCCCATGTATTGATTGTTGCTCTTAGAGCCTGTGCTTTTGGTGTTCTGTTCAGGAAGTTGTCTCTTGTGCCAAGGAGTTCTAGGCTGTTCCCCACCTTTTCTTCTGACCGATTTAGAGTATCTGGTTTTATGTTGAGGTCTTTGATCCACTTGGACTTTAGTTTTGTGCAGGGTGATAAATATGGATCTATTTTCATTTTTCTGCATGTGGACATCCAGTTGGACCAGCACCATTTGTTGAAGATGCTGTCTTTTTTCCAATGGATGGTTTTGGCTGCTTTGTCAAAAATCAAGTATTCATAGGTGTGTGGGTTTATTTCTGGGTCTTCTATTCAGTTCCATTGATCCTCCTTTCTGTTTTTATGCCAATACCATGCAGTTTTTATTACTATTGCTCTGTAGTACAGCTTGAGATTGGGAATGGAGATACCTCCAGATGATCTGTTGTTGTACAGGATTGTTTTGGAGATTCTGGGTTTTTTTTGTTTCTCCATATGAAGCTGAGAATCTTTTTTTCAAGGTCTGTAAAGAATTAAGTTGTTATTTTTATGGGAATTGAGTTGAATCTGTAGATTGCTTTTGGCAGGATAGCCATTTTCACAATGTTAATCCTACCAATCCATGAGCATGGGAGATCTTCCCATCTTCTGATATCTTCTTCAATTTCTTTCTTCAGAAACTTGAAGTTTTTCTCAAACAGGTCTTTCACTTGCTTGGTTAGTGTCACCACAAGGTACTTTATGTTATTAATGGCTATTGTGAAGGGTATTGTTTCCCTTATTTCTTTCTCAGCCCTTTTGTCTTTGGTATACAGGAGGGCTTCTGATTTTTTTTTAGTTGATTTTGTATCCAGCCACTTTGCTGAAGGTGTTTATCAGCTGAAGGAGTTCTCTGGTTGAATTTTTGGGGTCGCTCATGTATACTATCAAAGCATCTGTGAATAGTGACACTTTGACGTCTTCCTTTCTGATTTGTATCCCCTTGATCTCCTTTAGTTGTCTCATTGCTCTGGCTAGGACTTCACGTACTATGTTGAAGAGATATGGAGAGAGTGGGCAGCCTTGTCTTGTCCCTGATTTCAGTGGGATTGATTTACGTTTCTCTCCATTGAGTTTGATGTTGGCAATAGGCTTGCTGTATATTGCCTTTACTATGTTTACGTATGTGCTTTATATCCCTGATCTCTCCAAGACTTTAAGCATGAATGGATGTTGGACTTTGTCAAATGCTTTTTCAGCATTTAAGGAGATGATCATGTGGTTTTTCTCCTTCAGTTTGTTTATATGATGGATTGCATTGATGGATTTCAGTATAATGAACCACCCTCGCAAGCCTGGGATAAAGCCTACTTGGTCATGGTGGATGATATCTTTGATGTGTTCTTGGATTCGGTTTGCAAGTATTTTATTGAGTATTTTTGCATCAATGTTCATAAGAGAGGTCTGAAGTTCTCTTTTTTGTTGGGTCTTGTGTGGTTTAGGTATCAAGGTGACTGTGGCTTCATAGAACAAGTTTGGTAATTTTCCTTCTGTTTCTATTTTGTGAAGTAGTTTGGAGAGAATTGTAGTTAGCACTTCTTTGAAGGTCTGGTAGAATTCTGCACTGAATCCATCTGGCCCAGGGCGTTTTTTGGAAGGGAGACTGCTGATGACTGCTTTTATTTTCTTGGGGGATATAGGAGTATTCAATCTTTCTACCTGATCTTGACTTAATTTTGGTAAATGGAATCTATCAAGAAAATGGTTCATTTCTTTTAGATTTTCGAATTTTGTGGCATATAGGCTTTTGTAGTATGACCTAATGATTGTTTGGATTTCCTCAGTGTCTGTAGTTATGTCCCCCTTTTCATTTCTGATTTTGCTGATTTGGATAGTTTCTCTCTGCCTTTTATTTAGTTTGGCTAAAGGTTTGTCTATCTTGTTGATTTTCTCAAAGAACCAGCTCTTGGTTTCATTGATTCTTTGAATAGTTTTATTTGTTTCTAATTGATTGATTTCAGCCCTAAGTTTGATTATTTCCAGCTGTCTGTTCCTCTTGGATGTATTTGCTTCTTTTTTCTCTAGAGCTTTCAGTTGGGCCATTAAGTTGCTTGTATGAGATGTCACAAATTTCTTCTTGAAGGCACTTAGTGCTATGAATTTTCCTCTGAGCACTGCTTTCATTGTGTCCCATAAATTAGGGTATGTTGTACCTTCATTTTCATTGAATTCTAGGAAGTCTTTAATTTCTTTCTTTATTTCTTCCTTAACCCAGCTATCATTGAGCAGCAAGTTGTTCAGTTTCCATGTGCTTGTAGGCTTTTTTCTAATTCCATTGTTGAGGTCCACCTTTAGTCCATGGTGGTCAGATAGAATACAGGGGATTATTTCAATCTTCTTGTATTTGTTGAGGCTTGCTTTGTGACCAACTATATGGTCTATTTTGGAGAAGGTTCCATGAGGTGCTGAAAAAAAGGTATACTCTTTTGAGTTTAGGTGGAAAGTTCTGTAGACATCTGTTAGCTACATTTGATTTAGGACCTCTGTAAGTGCCTTTATTTCCTTATTAGGTTTCTGTCTAGATGATCTGTCCCTTGGTGAAAGTGGAGTGTTGAAGTCTCCCACTATCAAGGTGTTGGGGTTGATGTATGATTTAAGTTTTAGTAATGTTTCGTTTATGAATGTAGGCACTCTTTTATTTGGGGCATAGATGTTCAGAATTGTGATGTCCTCTTGGTGGAATTTTTTCCTTTGATGAGAATGTAGTGTCCCTCATCTTTTTTGATTAATTTTGGTTGAAAGTCTATTTTATTAGATATTAGGATAGCTACCCCAGGTTGTTTTCTGGGTCTGTTTGCTTGAAAGACATTTTTCCAGCCCTTTACTCTGAGGTAGTGTTTATCTTTGTTGCAGAGGTGCATTTCTTGGATGCAGCAGAATGTTGGATCCTGTTTCCGCACCCATTCTGTTAGTCTGTGTCTTTTTATTGGAGAGTTGAGTCCATTGATGTTGATAGATAATAGTGACCAATGAATGTTAGTTTCTTTTATATTGGAGTCGGTGGTCTTACTGTATTTCATTGTTTATTTTCTTTTCATCTTTGTTGGGATATTATCTGTATGCTATGTTTTCTTGGGTCAAGTTGTTTTCATTGGATTGGAGTTTTCCTTCTAGTATCTTCTGTAGGGTTGGTTTGCTGTATAGATATTGCATAAATTTAGTTTTGTCATGGAATATTTTGTTTTCTCCATCTATGTTGACTGAAAACTTTGCAGGGTATAGTAGTCTGGGTTGACATTTGTGCTCTCTTAGAGTCTGCTTGACACCTGCCCAGGCCCTTCTGGCTTTCATAGTTTCTGATGAGAAGTCCGGTGTGATTCTGATAGGTCTACCTTCATATTTACTTTGCCTTTTTCCCTTGCTGCTTTTAATATCTTTTCTTTGTTCTGTAGATTTAGTGTTTTGACTATGATGTGATGTGTTTATTTTCTGGTCTAGTCTATTTGCTGTTCTGTAGGCCTCTTGTATATTTATGGACATCTCTTTCTTTAAGTTGGGAAATTTTCTTCTACGATTTTCTTGAAAATATTTTCTGGACCTTGGAGCCTGGAGTCTTCTTTTTCATCAATTCCTATTATTCTCAGATTACATCTTTTCATGGTGTCCTTGATTTCTTGGATATTTTGTGTTTGGGACTTTTCTGATTTTACTTTTTCTTTGAGAGAAGTATCAATTTCTGCGAGTGTATCTTCAGCTCCAGAGATTCTCTCTTCCACCTCTTGTATTCTGTTGGTGACACTTACCTTTGTGGTTCCTGATCTTTTCTCCAAGTTCTCCAGCTGAAGGGTTTTCTCAGTTTGTTTTCTTTATTGATTCTAATTCTGTTTTCATGCCTTGCACCATTTCCTTCATCTGTTTGAATGTGGATTCCTGTCTCTCTATGATGGTCTCTATTTTTTTGTTCATTTCCTCTCTATATGCCACTAATTTTATCTCTACTTGTGCCTCTATTTGTTTGGCTATGTTTGCCTGTATTTCTTTAAGAATTTTGTCCATTTCCTCTTTCTTTACCTCCAATTGACTGGCCAAATCTTTGATAGATTTGTTCATTTCCTCTTTAACTGTCTGAATTTGCATGGTTATTGCTCTGAGAGAATTGCTTGTTTCCTCTTTATGAGCCTCAAATAATTGGATAAGCATAGCTTTAAAGTCATTTTCCTATGCTTCTGATGAATTGGAGTATCCATCAATATTGGGGGTTTCTGGTGAAGTCATGATGTCCTGATTTATGTTGAATGTGTTCTTTCGCCTACCCCTGGCCATTGGCTTATCTGAAACCTTCCCTGATTGTTTTTGGATTCTGCAATTCAGACTGGTACTGTCTCTCTCTGGCATCTGGAGAGTTCTTCAGGAAGCTAAGAGAGGTCCTGTGGCCTCAGCATGTGCGTTGATGGTCTAGCTGTACCTATGGGAGAAAAATACACAGGCGCAAAAGGGGCAAATGCAGGCGTGCATGCGTGTGTGTATATGTGTATGTTTGTGTGTGTGTGTGTGTGTGTGTATGTGTGTGTGTGTGGAAGTATGTGTGGAGGTGTGTCTTCAGGGACAGAGTGATAGATAATGTTGAACCCTTGAGTGTGTGGGAGGGGCTCTCCACTGTATATGTAGCAGATGATAGTGATGGTCACGGCGCAATTTCTGGTATTAACTGCCTTAACTCCTCAGTTGGACCCACAGAGCAGGGGTTTCAATGTCCCAAGTGACCCTCTGTTTCCCAAAGTGGGTATGTGGGTGGGAGGGGTCCGATGCCTGGCTTCTGTTTTAGAAGGAGCCTGGATCTGGGGCTCTACAGATACTCAAGGGCGCACTCACTCTCAAGCAGGTCACTTCAGCAGGGATCAGGGTATCCGGGCTCTCTGCTCTCTGGTTTGGCCCTGGTTGGTCTTATGCTGGAGGACTGATGTGCTCTGCCAGCTCAGTGCTGCTGCCGCCGCCATGTTAGAAAGTCCCGCTGTAGCTGGAGACTGGTTTGCCAGTTCAGATGCTTTCTGGTAAGTCCTGGGGGCTTTCCACTGTGCTCTCCAAGCTTGGAAGGCCCAGCACCTGGTATGCCTAGCTTGTATGGCATTTCTGCCTGGTTTTGGTCAATATATAGCGTATTCTCTGTCACTGAGGGATTGGACAGGCCATACAGTCAGTGGCTGAACAACCCTGCAGAGACAGTATGGCAGCTAGCAGACCGGGGACCCTGAGAGGATGGTACCGTTTGGGTCTGGGACTCCAAGACCAATACCGCTGCCGCTAAGGGGCTAGGAGCTCCGCCTCAGCCACTGCAGACCCAGGCAGTTAGGTTTGCGCTGAGAATCTCCGTGAGTCCACTGTGCCAAGGAGGAGGAAGGTCTGGGGGAAGGGAGTGGGGAGATCAAAGGATCATTTCTCTCCTTCCCCAAACAAGTTCTCACCTCATGCGATGTTCCCTGTTGTTTAGAAAGCCTCACCGTTGTTTTCCTGGCTTCAGAGGTCTTTCCACTCATCAGCTCAGGTGTTCACCTCTTCCACAGCTCAGAAACTGTGCGTGCCTCCGCCCCCTTTCCTGTATATCTTTAAAAGCTACAATATTTAAAGGAGAGCTACCCAGTTTAAGACTGGAAGAAGGACATTCAAAGGTGTGGAAAATGCATGGAATTATAAACAGTCAGGACCTAATTTCAAACCCACATATCTTGTCAGTGCACTACCATGGAAAAACCTCTTATGAGCTCCACCATTCAGTTTTCTCACCTATAAAATGGGATTTGCACAGCTGCTGTGTAAAGTGAGGGAAAATATTTCTATAAGGTTCCCCAACATATTTTAGGTCTTCAAAATGTTGCTTATACTATTAACTATCCATCCCATGGCCACTGATTAGATACCTACTATGTGAAAGGTATCCCATGTGGGTTACAGCTATAGATACGGTACAGTTCCAACAGCCAAAAGTCCTACAGGTTAATGTGTTTAATACTTAGACAAATCTAGCTATTTAAAAGAATTAAAATTATTAAGTTACCTTCATATCAAATCCCATTACCCTAATATTAATGAGAAGGAGGGAGACAGACCAGAGGAAAGACGTAACCAAGGTGGTTAACTCTGAGCCAGAGTTCCTGGAAATGCAAGATAATGAGTTCCATCTAAATTCACATCCGCCCAAGGGTAATCAGAAGTCTGCAATGTGAACTGAATTCAGAGAAGGTTTCTCATGGACTGAGCTTGCGGAAGGGGAAACCCTACCTGTCCTGAATTTGGAACAAATAACAGTGCCGCTCTTCCCCAGACTTTTTACTCAAGGGAAACCAGGATGAGATGCCCATCAATAACAGCCTAGAAATGAGTTATGTCACACATTCATGGAAAGAGGAAAATGAATGAGGTAATGGTAGGGATTACGTCATCAGCTGGATGCATATATGGCCTCGCTCGCCCCTAGGTCACTGCCTTGCTGAACTAGAAACAAAGTACTCCGAAGAGAGAGGGATGGAGGTTGGCTTCCTGACTACCATGCACCTCAGCACTTCACAGGCATACACTCTCCTCAAGAAGAAGGCAGAATATTCCTTCCTTATGTCTGCAGGACACTTTATACTTCACAAACCACTTCAATGTCCACTGTCCCGCTTAATTCTCATGATGTGGTGTGAGCTTTTTAATGTCCATTCACATAGGTGCAGCTGTGACTTACAAAGCTAACACAACCTGTTCCAGGTCCTATACCAAAGAGTTGAATTGCCCAGACTGAAATACACATCTCCCAGTCTCATTTCCAAGGCTTTTTGCACACTTGTGTAAAGACTCTGAGAGAAGGCGGCATCAACAGAGCTGGATGACAATGACAACAGAAACAAATGTGTACCTAGAGACCTCAAGAGAACTCCCTCAAATCAAAATTACTAGCTAATGATGGGGGTGGGGGGTTTCTGGCTCTGTGCCATCCTTCCAGGGGTCAGGTGAGAATTTTTTTTAATATATCTCAAGCCTTCTCCATGAACAGCACCATTAGATTCAAGATAGTAAATTTCATTGGCAACTAATTGGTGAGTAATAAAGTCTCTAAGGTTTATGAGCCTTGCACTCCCACTAATACAGAGGTACAGTGTCAACAATAAACCTGTAACCACTGACAAACTCCAGCCTTCTGTAGAAGGGAGGGAGGGAGGGAGCCTTTTCTCTTGGCCTGAAGGCAAAAACAGCATTACTCAGTTTCAGAAGTGACAAGATCACTTTCTCTTGTGTGATCTTTAATAGTAAATAGAAGGAACGGCTTCAGCATTGGAAATAACCTTTGATTGTGGCATAATGGGACAGGAGGCAAGAGGTGGGTACCTCTGCTCTAGTTAAACTGCAAGCATTGGCAGAAGTGAGCTTGAACACACAACAGCAAGGCAACCATGACCAGAGATAGGAGGAGAATACAAACCCCACACTGCTTACCCAATTGTCCACTAACACGGGGAGGTACTAAAGAAATATAGGATTTTTGAGCAGAAAGGACAGGTTCCCTGGGATGGGAAAAATATGGCATCTTTTTTTACTCACATCCAAACACCCATAAATAAATAAATCTATTGAGTACTGATGACAAAACTCTTATCGCCAACACTTTCTGCTCTTTCTTATTTGGTACGGAGTTGGTCTCCCAATTGTACTAAGAGAACCAATCATTTATAGAAGTCAGGGCTGAATAATTCTAGTAAACCCTGGGACCCCAATAAGGAGAACCCAGTTTTCATGTGCAAATGACACAGCAGATTTTGATGACTCAGAATAAAATAATATAGGATATCACATTAATAATTTATAATGTAAATTATACATTAAATTAACTGAATGAATGGCTTAACTAAGATAGATGGCTACCCATTTTTAAAATTGTATCCACTCAGGAAGATCAAAAGTACAAATTCAGTCTACATCTCTGAATTGCTTCATATTTTTGTGGGACTGTTTATATGGTAGCCATATACTATTTCTCTCAAATCTCTAATACATCCTATACATAAGCTTAAAGGGAGATGGTATACATGCCCAATTTTAATGCCTTGGAAGCTAAGCTGGAAAATGGTTTCTTTCTCTGCAACAGGCTTTGAAAGGAGAAGACAGAAAAGTGTGTGTGTGTGTGTGTGTGTGTGTGTGTGTGTGTGTGTGTGTGTATGTGTGTGTGATGTCTGGTGTCTGTGGTGTAGCTATATGTGTTTGTGATTGTGATTGTGAGGGAACATGTGTGTGGTTGTCTGTGGTTTGTGTGTATGTGTGTGTGGTTGTCTGTGGTGTGTGTGAGGTGTGATGTGTGTCTGTGTCCGTGTAGGGCAGTGTGCTTGTCCACTGTCTCCAGTAGGAATACTGTTGGTCTAACTGATCTACAGGAATCTGCAAAATGTGGCATGCAACCATTTGATTGCACCACTTTAGGGGAATGCTTAGAGAGCAACTGTTAGGATGTGGTGCTGATCAATGTTAAGGTGAGGGGCTCAGTATCCAAGCAGATTCACTTAGTTCAGCTTTTTGAGAACCAGAGATACACGCTGCACCTGGGCTTGCTTTCCTGAAAACGCACACTCTTGACTACAACAGGGTCAGTGAAATAATGGCACTGAGTGCTAATCGTGTACATCTCATTACTACAAAATCAGTTTAGTTTCATCCTCAGCAGGGCATTGTCGCCTGTATCACCCTGACATGCGAAAGAAAGAGTATTATTTTCTGTTGGTCGAAAAGAAAAGGCTTTAAATATGCCACAATTTTCAAAACCCAATGACAAAATCTTAGGGAAAAAAATATGTCCTCTCAGCTGGTTCCAGAAAAACCATTCTCCTGCTACAAGAGGTCCATATTTAGATGACCTAAATACTACACATCTAGATATTTAGGATTTGTACGTAAAAGCATTTACTTATGTACTGTGACTTCATATCCCTTTTAAAAAAAATTGTGGTGCTAGGAATTGAACTCAGGGCGTTTGAACACGCAAGACAAGCACCGTAACAGTGAGCATGTTATATCCCCAGCAAAATGAGCTTTAAAAAACTTACTATTACTTAACGTACCCGGTGCATTAGATTTTTACACAACTATGATCAATGTGATTGTCAAGAGGCAATGGCTGGCGGTGCATACTGTACCAGAAAACTGAGTCCAGAGACTCAGACAATGGACCCACTCATTACCCGTGTCTGTAAGAAAGGACAGTTCTTCCTCTCTCTCAATGTCTGCCTTAGTGAAAAAAATGAAAATCTACATTCACATTTTATCCACTCCTACAATTTCAAAGTACCCTAGCTGACCACGTTGAAGGCTTCACGTCAGACTTACTCCCCCCACCCAGATCCATTTACCTCCCTGTTAATCTGCCACCGCTATGGAGGTGATGCCTCATGGATCTGGCTGACCTTCATTTCCAACAGCTGTGCCAGGCAGCTTTGGCTGCACTTCCCATCTCCAGTGGCTTTTGCACCTGCAGTCTGGCTGGCTTGAGCTTCCTGTTCTCCGCCTGCCTTGGCAGCAAGCTGGAAGTGAGAGCTGTTGCCTGTGGTGTTCTCTGGACCTCCTGTCTCTGGTGACTGACCCAGAAAATGCCTGAGGGACCTGTCAACAGCCGAGTCGGTGTCTCCTGCTCCTTCGCTCGAGACATACTTCTGGAGTTATCATTGCCGTGTCCAGCTGGAGATCTGCCCTTTGAAAGTTGGCCTTTTATTAAATACTAACATAGAAGAAAAGTTTTTTAAAAAAAAGGGAGGGGGAGGTCCCATCATAACTTACCAACATTAATAAGACGCAGAGGTTTGAACAGAAGATGCTAAAATACTACAGATGTGAAATGATGAAGTATGTTAGTTTGAACCACTGTGACAAAGGCCTGACTTAACCAAACTTAGAGGAAAGACTTGTTTTTGAATCATGCATCAGAGGTTTTGCTCTCTGACCCTTGGCTCCATTGGAGGCATGTGGTGAAACAACACCACCATGGCCATAGGAGCTTGAAATGGAGGGAGATATTCACATGATGGTGGCCAGGAAACAGGGAAAGAGGAAGGGATTAAGGACTACAAATCACATTAAAAACATGCCCCCTCCTGCAGCTGATAGGTTTAAGCAAAACACAATATAAATATAAAGACTGTTTGATATCATTGTATAGTAAGCTTTCTTCCTCTTCCTCCTCATCGTCATCATTATCACCGCCACAGCTATAACATCATCATAATGACATGGTACATATTTTAAATTAATTTTATTTTTTATTTTATGTGTCTGCGTGTTTTTCCCGCATGTGTGAACCATGTGCATTCAGTGTCTGCAGCGGCCAGAAGAGAGCATCAGACCCGCTAGGACTGGGGTTACAGACAGTTGTGAGCCGTCATGTGGTACTAGGAATCAAATCTTGGTCCTCTACTACAAGAGCAATCAGTGTTCTTAACACCTGCTCCATTTCTGCAACCATAAAATGCATGTTTTTCTAACCTTTTCTGGATATTTTGAAGACTGAATGAGAATGCCTGTAAAATGTGTTTTAAACAATAAATATCTCTACAATCATAAAGAAAGAATATTCATAAGACCTATGCTATTAGAATTATAATTTAAAAAATCAGATGAAATTAAGAGAAACTTTGAGATGTCCAAGTTTAACAGTATCAAACGGTTCTACTCTACTTATACCTATGAGCAAAACCCAGGTATGTGGTCCTCTGGAAGTTCCTTTTCATGGTTCCGAAGCCTTATTGAACAATTCATCTAGAAATAAAAAACAACCCAAAGCACATGGTAGCCAGCATCATACTAAAAGCAGAACTACACAAGAACAAAAGCTAAAACATTCAAGGATTCCCATCTCAGGAGAAAAGATGAGCACAGTGGATTGGAATTATGTCAGACTTCTAAATGCAAACATTTACTGTCATCTAATTATTTCAGATTATTGTATTTCTGTAATTGTTTTGCTCCCATGTGTATGTATGCTCCACGTGCCTGCTTGGTTCCCAGGAAAGTCAGAAGCATCAGTTCATGAAAAGGCATCAGATCCTGAAGTTGGAATTACAGATAGTTGTGAGGCCACCATGTGGTGCTGGAAACTGAACCCAGGTCCTCTGCAAGAACAATGATCCAGCTCACCAGCCCCCATCTCAGTTTCTTCACCTACACTGTCCGCCTGTAGGAGTGCATGCTTTACCGGATCACAAGTGAGAGGAGGCATACAGCCTACAGGGAGTACTAAGTGAGCAATGGATACAATTGTACCATCATCATGCTGGGATAAGATATTGCTACTAAAATTCCTCCCAATTTACTGTGAGAGTTCTGCTGGATAGAAGATAAAAATGAAAGGGGAGCCACATTGTGAATTTGGCTAAAGGAAGGTGTTATGTGATTTGTGTCAATAAGACTGGTCAAAAAAAGTAAAAAAAAAAAAAAAAAAAAAAGAAAAGAAAAGAAAAGAATTAAAGAAAAGAAAAAAAAAAGAAAACTCTTTGGGACAGATATGGGAGGTTTTAGTTCTTTTCTCAGATCTGTTGTGGAAACAAGTGTCCCCAGTTGCTGAATGCAGGCCAGTCTTTTTCTTGAGTCTTCCCAGGCTGTATGTATATATCCTGGTGCTGACACCAGAGCGCCTTGTTTTTCATACTGGAATTTGAACTCGGGGCATTATATATAACAAGAAACTATTTCCACTGAGCTACAATCTCAAGACTATTTCTAAGAAAAATTGTGTTGTTGTTTATTTGCTTTGAGAAAGGAACTTATTATGTTGCCCTCACTGGTCTTAAAGTTGTTATGCATAAACAGCAGGCTTTAAACTGGCTGTCTTCCTGTCTCTGGGTATCTGGGATAATACAGAATCCATCTCATATTCAGCTTAGTATTGCCCTAAAGTAGCCATAGTCTAGAGACAAAGTTCCAAGATTTGAATCCTGGATCTAACAGTTACTGTCAGAAAGCCTGTCTGTATTCATCTTTGAAATGTTATCCGCATAGGGACAGTGGTTGAATTCATCAAGGCACTGAATGTATAATATATAGAATAGCATGCTCTTCTCCACAAAACATTATGCCCTAATTCTCAGAACCCAAGAATGTGTTGAATCACATACCAAAAAAGGATGTTACAGATGGAATCAAATAGAGAGGCTATCATAGATTACCTAGGTGGGCTCAGTTTGACCACATGGGCTCAGAGCAGAAACAGAAAAGTCAGATAAAGAAGTGGTAGACTTTATAGACACTGAAAAAGCAATTCTCAACTTCATACGGAAAAACAAAAAATTCAGGATAGCTTAAAAAAAAATCCTGTAAAACAAAAGAACTGCTGGGGGTATCACCATCCTTGATTTCGAGCTGTATTACAGAACAATAGTAATGGAAAAAAAAAAAAACACATACAAACAGATAGGTAGATCAGTGGAACTGAATCAAAGACACAGAAATAAACCCATATACCTGCAGACACCTGAGTTTTCACAAAAAAGCCAAAATCATACAAGGGGGAAAGCCAGCTTCAACAAATAGTACTTGTCTAATAGGATGTCTGGATGCAGAAGAATGCAAATAGATCCATATTTATCACTTTGTACAAAACTCAAGTCCAAGCAGATCAAAGACCTCAACATAAACCAGATACACTAAATCTAATAGAAGGGAAAGTGAGGAATAGCCTCGAATACTTTGGTACAGAAGACAACTTCCTGAACAGAACACCAACAGTTCAGGCACTAAAATTAACAATTAATAAATGCTACCTTATGAAACTGAAAAGCTTCTACAAGGCAAGGATACCTTCAATAGCACAAAACCACAGCCTATAGAATAGGGAAAAGATCTTCACCAATCCTACATCCAACAGAAGGCTAGTATCAAAAATATACAAAGAATTTAAGAAATTAAACACCAACAAACCAAATAATTCAATTAAAACATGGAATAAAAAGTCTCCAAGTGGGTACCTTAGTAAGGGGAGCAGAGACTGTCTCTGAAATGAACTCAGTGGCTGGCTCTCTGATCACTTCCTTACCAGGCCACAGAGGAAGGCAATGCAGCCAGTTCTGATGAGAACTGATAGGCTAGGATCAGATGGAAGGGAAGGAGGACCTCCCCTATTAGTGGACTAGGGGAGGGGCATAGAAGGAAAAGAGAGAGGGAGGGATTGAGAGGAGACGAGGGAGTGGGCCACAGCCAGGATACAAAGTGAAGAAATTGTAATAAATAATTATTTTTTTAAAAGTGGAATACAGAGCTAAACAGAGAATTCTCAAGAGAGGAATTTCTAATGGCCAAGGAGCACTTAAAGAAATTTTCAACACCCTTAATCATCAGAGAAGGGCAAATCAAAATGACACCAATCAGAATGGTTAAGATCAAAATCTCAAGTGACAGCACATGCTAATGAAGATGTAGAGAAAGGGGAACACTCCTCCGTTGCTGGTGGGAATGTAAATTTGTACAACTACTTTGGAAATCAATCTGGCAATTACTCAGAAAATTGGAAATAGTTCTAGCTCAAGACCCAGCTATACCACTTCTGGGCATATAACCAAAAGATGCCCCACCCTACCACAAGGACAGTTGTTCAACTATGTTCATAGCAGGTTTATTTGTAATAGCCAGAAACCCGAAGCAACCTGGACGTTCCTCAGCTGAAGAATAGATACAGAAATTGTGGTACATTTATGCAATAAAATACTACTCAGCTATTATAAACAAATACATCATGCAATTTACAGGCAAATGGATGGAACTAGAAAAGTTCATCCTGAGTGAGGTAACCTGGACCTAGAAAGACATGCATAGTATATACTCACTTATAAGTGGATATTAGCCATAAAGTATAAGACAACCATGCTACAATCTGCAGACCCAAAGAAGCTAAGTCACACGGAGGGCCCAAGGAATGATGCTTGAATTTCACTCAGAAGGAGAAACAAAATAGACATCAGAACCCAGCATAGTGGCACACACTTTTAGTTCCAGCACTCAGTGAAGCAGAGGTAGGTAGATCGCTGTGAGTTTGAGGATAGAGTGGTCTACAAGGTAAGCCCAAGACAGTCAAGACTATACAGAGAAACCCTGTCTCAAAAAAAATGATATATACATATATATATATATAATTGTTACATATATCTGAAGTAGATGGGGGAGGGAAGTATAGGTGGAGAGGGTTTGGGAGGGAAACAGGAGTGGGGAACAGAGGTGGGGAGGGTGGTGGGACAACTGGGAAAGTGAACAGAAATCGGTTAGGAGGGGGCACCTCTGGGATAGGGGAGGTTCCTGGGAGTCTATGGGGTGACTCTAGCTAAGACTCCTAGGAGCAAGCTATAAGAAACCTGAAGTCACCACCTCCTGTAGCCAGGTAGGTCTTTCAGTGGAGGAAGGGGGACAGCAACCCACCCACAAAGCCTTCAACCCAAACTTAGTTCTGCATTCAATAAGTGTAGGGGTAAAGATGGAGCCAAGATTGAGGGAACTGCCAACCGATGACTGACCCAACTTGAGACTCACCCCATGCCAGAGAACCAACCCCTGACACTATTAATGAGACTCTGCTATGCTTGCAGACAAGTGCCTAGCATTAATGTCTTCTGAGAGACTTCATCCAGCAGCTGTTGGAAACAGATGCAGAAAACAACAGCCAAACAATAGGACAAACTCAGTGTAGTTTGTGGAAATGGGGCGGGAAGGATTGAGGGATCTGGAGCAGTTAAGGACACCACAAGAAGACTTATAGCATCAACTAACCTAGACCCATGAAGGCTAACAGCGACTGAAGCACCAACCAAAAAACAAGCATGAGCTAGATCTAGGGTTCCCTATATGTATGTAGCAGATGTGCAGCTTGGTCATCGTGTGGGTCATTTAACATTGGGAGCAGGGGCTGTCTTTGACTCTGTTTCTGCCTTTGGATTCCTTTCCCCTAGCTGGGCTGCCTTGTCTGGCCTCAGTGCGAGAGACTGCTGTGATTTGATGTACCAGGGTGGGTTGATACCCATGGGGGTGGGGGGCTCCCCTTCTCCTCAGAGGGGGAATGGGAGGATGGGGTGTGAGGGTGGAGCTTGGAGGAAAGGAGACTACAATCAGGCTGTAAAGTGATTAAATAAATTAATGGAGAAAAAAAGGTAATAGAGAAGTTCTCAATCATGAGGCATATTTAATCCACTCATGCTAGCTCCGGATACTAAGGAAGGACATCAGTAGCCAAGCAAAGGTGGGGGCCTCCTGGAAGTAACAACCATCATCCGTTGTCAGCAAGGAAACAGGGACTTCAGACCTATGATGTCAAGGAGCTAAATCCTGGAAGCAATTTGAACTAACAGGAAGACAGAATCCTCCCTAGAGCCTCCAGGAAGAACACAGCCTTCCTGACACTTTGATTTTTAGCTCAACAAGATCCACACTGTACTTCTGAAGCATTCAACCACATTTTTTATTGTATTATGCTCTAAGCATGTGGTGATTTGTTATGGTCACTGAAGAAGCCTAGTGCCTAATGTCAACACTAAGAATGCCACATTACAACACATAGTAAAAACTTACTCAAATCCTTAATTTAGTGATAGTGACAATGATTATGAGGACGGCAACAATGAACTATTAGGTTACCTGTGACATTGCATATATTAATCCTGCATACGGACCTGCAGCATAGCTAGCTCAGTGGTAAAGTACTTGCCCAGCAAACACAAAGTTCAGTACAGTACCCTTCACCAAACAAAAGAAGAAAAGAAGCAAAAGCTTTCTATAATGAAAATACTCATATTCTTTTAGCCTTCCTATTGGTTAGTTATCATACTAATTGTTTTCCATGTATAGTAAATTGCTTTATCTAATCCCTAAAACTATCATATGAAATAGATATAATTATCACCATTATTTCCAGGTAAGGTTGGAACACAGATAAGGAAATTTAATTTGCCTGATACTGATTTCTGCTCTGAGTGATTTGCATTAAACAGAAATCATCAAGGACGTAAATTCCTGAGTAGAAGAGGGGACATTTTTAATGTCCCCAAAGGCAGAAATAGAGCACAACAGGCACACATGCTTGCGCAGCCCTTTCTTCTGAGCCAGAAGTGGGGGTGTTGGAACCCTTTGAAATCATGAAACAGCAGGAAATGCACAGAAATTGGGGCTTGAGATGTTCTGAGACAGAGCAAGACCTCTGTGTGTACTGTCTACATAAGACAACCCTAACTAGCTATGTCCCTGCTGAGTCCAGAGTATTGGAGTCTTAAGAAAACCAATCCCAAATCCTCTGCAGCTCAGGGAACATGAAAAGCATTTCAGGTGTCCTGAGTTTAGAAATGGGATCAAGTGTTCAGTCTCTTTGGACCACAGTGTTAGAGGAGGACTTATTTTTTTTTTCCAAGCAGAAAGAAATTTTAAGTCACTCATTTTATCCCCAAGAGTAATCCATGAAAACACACATAGAAAAGTTTGGGATCCTCAATACACTCTCAGTAGCAGTGGCAGTAAAAGGACTACAATGTATAAGATACGTTAAAAAAGTTAGTGGGGCATGAGAAAGAAAATGCACAGGGTTGAAAACCAATGCCTGGGTAGAATCTGAACCACTACAATGCCTCTGTGTCACAAAGAAGTTTCTTTACCTTATAGAATTTTTTTTTTGGGTCTAAAGTTTATAAAGCAGAATTAATATTTACTGTATCAATAGGTTGTTGTTAGCATTAAAAGACATAGTGCACTTACCTAAGCTGTATAATGCTGTGAGGTCGGGACAGAGGAATAAGTGGATGAGACGCAAAGGACTAATGCTTAGAAAGCAAACAAAATACTCCTTAGTGCAAAGGCTCATTCAGGTCTCCCAGTAACTGTTTATCACCTTGTTAGTTTCTGGCTCTGCTCTGGGAAGATGGCTGCCCCTCTAGGTGCCATAGGAAAACCCACTTCCTATATCATGGCTCCTGTTAAGTGCAGTACTGCCAGTAAGGTTGGAGAATGCAATAGGGGAAAGATGGATTCCATAGGGAATCTGGGAGATCATGTGGGAGACTGCACCTCGACAGGGCTAGGAGGCGCTCTAGGAGGAGAGTTCTCTCTGTATCCCTTAACTTTGGTATCTGAGGATGAATCCATTTGAGGAAAGAGAGAGCAAGTTAACAAATACCTATAGAGACCACAGACACTGCACGGAGCCTCTCTGGAGGAGGACCTTACATAGCATCCGCTCTGAGACTGATTGTCAGTCTACACTTTAACAAACTGGAGACCTACTCTAATATACATAAACCTAGTAAACTGCCGGGGTGTTCTGGAAAATCGGGTCTTGGAAACTCTTGCTTTCATTTGAAAGAAGGGATCTGTAAAAGCATACACACAGAGAGAGACACAGACGAAACTCAGTGAACTAACAGCCTCAAGATTGCTGCATATACTCTCTCTATATATATGTTCTCTTTTTCCTCAAATGGATTCATTCAAAGTACAAAGCTTTCAAGGTTCCAAGACAACACAGATTAAAACATTCAAAGTGATATTGAGGGACCACCTGGGAATGAGAAAAACAACTGTGATTATTTGAATTGAAGCCAGGTACAGATAGCTCTTGAAGGGCAGGGTGAACTGTCCTGAGAAAAACCATAAGCAACCAGCTATAAACTATCTACAACCAGCTGTAAACTATCTTCATGCTATTCTTGTTGACCAATCAATGTGGTCAGCAAGAGTGGTCTGATTTTCTGGTATAAAAACCCTGTGCTTTGCATGTTCAGGGTTGTCTCCTGTCTTTGGAGGGGCGACCTCATTGTGATTGGAATAAACCATTTGCTTTTACATCGAGTTGTGGTCTGTGAGTGTTCCTGGGAAGGGCGCGATCCTGAGCTCCTGAGCTGTGAGACTCCAGGTCTTACAATATAAACCAGAAAAATGTATCATCACTAAAAAGAGTAAGTTCAAGCATACTCAGATTAGATGAAGGAAACAGTCAAAGGAATTAGACCTTTGACAGATTGACCCATTAGCACAAGAGAGATAGAATGGGGAAACGGCATGGAGAAACAACATTTAATTTCTATGAAGAAAGTACCATAGCAAAGATAAAACTGAAGCTGGATTTAATTAATTAACTCATTAATTTTACATCCTGACAGCAGTCTCACCTCCCTCTTCTCTTCCCAGTCCCTCTATCCCTCGCTCCCCTGCCCTCATTCCTCCTCTGTTTCTCTTCAGTAAATGGCAGGTCTTTGATTTATATCTAGCAGCCATGGCATACCAAGTTATATAGTAAGACTAGGCACCTCCTTGCCTATTACAGCTGAATGAGACAACCCAGTAGAAGGAAAAGATCCCAAAGCAGGCAACAGAGTCAGAGACGACCCTGTACCCACTATTAGAAATTCCACAAGAAGACAAAACAAAACAATATAACTGTGACATACAAAGAGAGGGCGATGCAGGCTTCCCTTGAAGGTAGATTTCTATCTGAACCCCTCCTTCTTATCTGACATGGCCACTATTCACAGCTGCAGTAACTTCTATCTGATTTCCTTGCCCATCCCCAATGTTTCGTGTATTTGTTTATGTTGTGTGTGTGTGTATACACGTTTCTTTGGAGGCCAGAGGATGGATGTCTTTCTCAACTGCTCTTCACCTCTTTTTAATTTTTTGGATTTAAAAATATTTAATTGTGTGTATGTTTATGTTGGGGTATGTGAACCTGAGTGTGGGTACCCAAGTAGGCTATAAAAGGGTGTCAGAACTGGAGTTGTATGTGTTTGCTAGCCACGTATGTTGGGTGTTGATAATGGAACTTCATTCCTATGCAAGAGCAGTGCATGCTTTTAACTGCTGATCAGTCTTTCCTGTCTCTGAACCTCACTGTTTGAGACAGGGTTCCTCACTTAACTGGAGATTTAACAATTAGGCTAGAATGGATTAACAGCAAGGTCCCAAGAGCCTCCTGTTTCCCCTTTTAAGAAAAGTAACTCCAACCAAGGGCAATGGATGGATATAACCAAAACCCTTGCTCAGATGTAGCCCATGGCAGCTCAGTATCCAAGTGGGTAGCTAGTAAGAGGAACAGGAACTGTCTCTGACATGAACTCAGTGGTGGGCTCTTTGACCTCACCCCCCCAGCAAGGAACACCTTGCTAGGCCACAGAGGAGGACATTACAGCCAGTCCTGAAGATACCTGATAAACTAGGGTCAGATGGAAGGGGACGAGGACCTCCCCTATCAATGGACTTGGGGAGGGGCATAGGAGGAGATGAGGGAGGAAGGGTGAGTTTGGGAGGGAATGACGGAGGGGGCTACAGCTGGTATACAAAGTAAATAACCTGTAATTAATATAAAAATAAAATAATTATGAAAAAGGACATTGAAAAAAAAAGAAAAGTAAAGTAAAAGTGGTTTAACATCCAGGTGTAAAACTTAACATGAGGCAAAGCAATAAAGGACAAAAGGCAGAGTCCCCAAATCATGTTACTTTCACTAGAGGGAAGGTAACTTATTTTCTAAAGTTAATACATTAGGAAATACATAAGGCACATTATTTAAAGGTAAAAGTAGAAACACTAGAAAAAAATAAAAAAACCAAGATGGTATAAACCTACAAAATTACTACTCAAAAAGAGCACAAACCAGATAAAGTAAAAGAATCAGCAACAGAGATAACACCAGACAATAAAATAAAATGACAAAGTAAAACTAAACATGTCTACTATGATGATATATAAATGGTATGAATTCAAACATTGCAGAAAGAAAATAATTTCAACTGGCCTCAAAAGAAATCAACTGCAGTATTTCCTGTAGCTCTTTTACATACCTCTTTTACACTTAACATCTCTGGACCCATGATCTCAAATATTTTATGTTTGTGTTTCAAAGAAAAATGGTATTTTTTTTTTTTAGGAAAAGTTGTTCTCTAACTGGGGATAAACTTTACAATTCTTAGCAGTTTAGAATGGAGTAAACACTGTCACATAGCAAATTTAAAGCAAAGTGATGCCAAAAGGTTGAAAGAGAAAATACGGTTACCAGGCAAATGCAAATTAATAGAGCCCGGAAGCTGTAATATAAATATCAGACAAAGCTCAATTCAAGGAAAAAGCATTAAAGAGGATCAACAGATTAACTTGATAATCCATAATTAAGACAGCAGCTTGAGCATTTATGAAACAAGTAGCCTTATATAAAAGCATTTAGACTGTTCAAAGGGAGAAACCTACCAAATTACAACAGCAATGGTAAATGCTGAAGCATTCCCTGTAGTTTGTAACAATTCACATATAAAAAATGAAGACAGAAGATTAAAATAATCTAGGAAATTAGTTTATTATGACCCATATTCTGGGTCTATAATTTTTTTTACCATACAGAAAATGTGAAAGTTATCCAAATCATAAAAACAAAGAAAATTAATATCCTAAAAACAATTGCTCCTGATTACTATAGTTAATAACGATGCATTATATAGTTGAAAATATGTTGAGTCAGTAGACTTTATACACTGTCACCATAAAATAATAAAACATATAAAAGTGATATATTAATTAGCTCCATTGTACTAATCATCCACCGTCTATACATATATCAAGTTATCACATCACACACTTTAAATGTATAGAATTTACATTTGTCATATATAAAGTTGAAGAAAATAAATAAAAACCATAGCTCAAAGCTATATCATCCATAATTAGCATAAATTCTGTTGTAAAATTATTTTATTATGACTAGTAAGGTGACTCAGATGATAAATATGCCATTGCCAAGTCTTACTACCTTAGTTCAATACCCAGGACCTATACCGTGAAAGGAAAGAACCAACTCCAACAAGTTATCCTCTGATTTCCTTATGCATGTTTAGGCATGCATCTTCCCCCTAAATAAGCAGGCAGATAGATAGGTAGGTAGGTAGGTAGGTAGGTAGATAGATAGATAGATAGATAGATAGATAGATAGATAGATAGATAGATAGATAGAGATAGGTCTTAAAAATAAAATAGCTGAGCATGGTGGTCTACATCTTTAATTCCAAAACATGGCAGAAGCACACAAAGCTCTGTGAGTTTGAGGTAAGCCCAGTCTAACCAGCAAGTGGCAGGCCAGCCAGAGCTACACAGTGGGATTCTGCCTGTTTATTTTCATTTGTTTGTGTGTGTGTGTGGGGGGGGGAGCACACATTATGACATACATGTAGAAATCAGAAAACAACTTGCAGGAGTGGATTTTTTCCCTCCACCAAAGGTCCCAGGGATTGAAGTCAGGCCATCAAGCTTGGTCATCTCACTGGCCTGACAACGAATTATTTGATGAGCTCTTGCCAGCCTAATTTTCCAGGCCATTGTTACTAAGTTGCCAATGTCTCAGCTTTGGCAAGATTTAGGGTAGAATCTGGGATTGGATGCAGTATTCACTTTATCTCTTGGGTTGCCAAGCTGATGGTTCAGGCGACTGATCAGGACAGATGATTGAAAAGAAAAAGAATTAGAGCCCAGGATTCCTACTTTACTGATTTGGGACTGGCTGTACTTTGGCTAAAAAGGAAAACTTAAACTGGCCACTAAAGTAAACTTCAGCCTGATTATCTTAGAAAACTGGTGGTTAAGCCCTGAGTCTTATTTGTGGCTCTACGGGGAAATAATAAATACGAGAGAGATAGAAAACAAACTACTCATGCACACAAGTATTCAAAAAGGAAAGGTAGATGAAGTTAAAAACTTTACATTTAACTTGAACAAATTTTTACAAGCTTACATATGATGCTGTTGATATCAGCTAACATCTCAACTAAAGAAACTGCAGCAAGTTCAGGCTGCCATTCCATAGTATCAGCCTGTATGTACATATAGAAAAACAATCAGACACATAGACCTGTGCATATTTATACATACATTCAATGGATGATACAAAAGGAGCTCCTTACATACAGATAATTGCCATACATTCATGTAACATATGTATAAAAACAGACAGACATATTCACATGCAAACACATATCAATATACGTATTTACAATTCATGGATGAAGCAAACTTCAGTGGGCTTTAATCAATATTTACTGTATCAAGACAAATCTGTCTCAAGCCTCTCTCCTAGTGAGGCAACTCGAAGTCCACAAAGGTATTTGTTGCAGCCATAGACTTTTAAAATTGTTTTAGCACTACTACAGCAATTTAACTTCTAAAATTGTTTGAATCAAATCAGGAATTCCAATAACTGGGAGTTAATTAATTTGAACAGCAGTGTATCTTCATAAAGATCCCATAGGAAGTTAGTTCAAACAGAGCATGTAAATACCCAGAAAAGAAGGGTTCACAGCATGCTAGATATTTTAGAGATACAGCAGCAATGCAGAAATGACAGGGCGTCACATGTTGGAAGCAAGTCTGAGAAACAAACCTTGAAAAATACTGGATCTCTTCCAGAAATCCCACATGCCTTCTGAACTTCCCAAAATCAATGGCTCTTGACATTGTGTCAGAAGCTGGAAGCAATTCTGGGGATGTATCACTGTACAGTCCTTTCAAAATACTGGATCCTTCCAGAATGACCACTTGACTACTGAACTCCTTTAACAGAATGGCCTTTGACACTAACTCTTTCATTTTATGACATTATGGTCACTCTGTATTAACTGATTCTTCCTCATGTCTTCCTACTTTACTTATTCAGAATCCAGAAGCATGTGGTAGTGTTTTGCCCTGTGTAGTTTAACATTTTTGTTAATTACTTAGAAAAAGATGTGCATGATCTAGACCTTGAAATTTGCTAGTACATAGAGGAAGTATATGGATAAGAAATTTAAGTTCCAAATAACCATGATGATTCTAAGCTAGTATCCAAATAAGTAGGTGTAACAGACATACAGGCACAATATATGTATGAAAGCTAAGTAAAAAATGTGGAAGGCTTCATTTTAGCTGCAGCATGCCCTGTCAAATGACAGACTATAAATGATTTTAGCAGACAATGAGCTCAGTACAATATAACACTGTGCAACACTGCTACCAACAAAGCTAATCCCATGTCACTATATTAAGAATAACCAGACTTAGAGAAGCAATGCATCCAAATTTAGTTTGGAATAAGAAATCCCATGGTGAAGTAATGCAGAACCAGAAAAACAAAGTCCTCATGTTCTCTCTCATATGTGGATCTAGTGTCAAATCTTCAGATTTATATTTTTAAATAAATCAGAGTGTCTACAGAAGCTAAGAAACTCATGGAGGGTAATAGAAGAGAGGAGAGAAGAAAGATCTTTAAGGAGGGAGAGAGAGAACACAGGTGATATAAATGTGAAAGTAGAGTCATGGGGGAGAAGTGGGAGAAGAGAACAGAAAAGAGGAAAGCTTGGTGGGGAGAATATTTATCATCAAAACTGTTTGAAAATGACATATAAAAACATATTATTTTATAAGCACCTATATAAGAATATATAACATATATAATAAAGTACACATATAATAATTTCAATGGAGATACCTCCAAAAAGCCATAGGTTGACAAATAAAAGGCTCAGTGGCAAGTGTAAGGTATCTTCCTGGAGAGGTTGTTAGCCCAAGGATATTCCAGAGGTCTTCCAACTAGTATAGGTTATTGCCATTTCTTTTGGTCGCTCACCAGAACTTGATGATAAGACCCTACTGCTGAAGACACCATACATATATTTTGTTAGAAGACTTGGAGAAACCAAGCTGGTACTGAACTAGAAGCTTTTTAGCTGGCTTTAATGTTTTACAAGAAAGTGCTACACAGGCTAATGGAGGAGAAAATCACCAACAATATTACTTGGCTGCAAATCCTATAAGCTTTTATAATGATCATCCAGGAAAGATGTGAACATAGCTGCAACAGTGGCACAAATGTTATGGGTATAACCAACCATTTTCATGATGGATTTAAGGCCTATTCCACAGGAGAAAATGCTTGGTCATGTAAATCTGGCCCAAAACCTATGGCTGGGTAGTTCATAGACCCTCAGAGTGAATCCACCAGCTATTTTTTTACTATTTAAATGGACATAGTATCAAAGTGCCTTCCAGATATATTTCTGTACATACACAGATTAGTGTAGCCCTTAGTTTTCATCAGCATCTTTATGCAGAGGATAATACAGAAACTCATAACTTGTCAAACAACAGAGAGCAAGTGTCTGTGTAGTCAAACCATACATATTTAGAAAATCTACAATACTAGATGGCTTTTTCTTTTTTATGTAAGTATCCCTCCTTGTATTCTTTCTTCTAACCATGTCTAACCCAATTATTCTTTGTCACTTCATTATTACTCTCCCCTGCCCCCCATAACACTATTTTTAATTTGTATAACTCTTCAGAAAATTTAGGCATCAAATACTGGTCAGAGAAGAACTAAGTGAGCAAAACAGAAATACCACATAAAGCAGTAGATATTAAAACTCTCCTAACATAGTATGTAAGCAGGAGTTATTGCCCTACATAGAAATGGAAATTATCCCCTCATAGTCACACATTTAGAGTTAATTCAGATTCTCAGGTAAGTTACAAGAGGGTAAAAAATGTATACATAAGGCAATTGTATTTTGCTTATGGCAAGACATAGGAGCTTTCTTTTGCTTTTTCTAGAAAAAGAAGCCAAGTACAGAAACTGGAAGTAAGGTCTTTTTTCTTCCCATTTTTTTTTCTTCCCCAAAGCCTTCTCTGATATAAAAGAAGGTCTGCATCACTCACTAATGAGCACTTCATTCTCATCTGACCGTCTGATACCTTCACAACAATATTAAGCCCCTCAAAACTAACTAAGATTCTGAATTAAATAATATTAAAAATGTTCAAAGTATACTAAAATAAAATTATAGTCACATTTTTCAGTGAAAAGATCCATGAGCTTTGAGTCCATGAAGTAAGCAGTTAATTTTTTTCAGCTCAGTCATCTAAATAATAAAACCTATTTTGACTATCCTACAGGCTAGTTTTCAGATGTAAATGAAGAGACATGAAGAAGACTTCCAAATTATAAAATGTGACATAGGTATAAAATTAATGAAGCGAGGTACATATGTTTTGCCATCTAATCTTTATAGCAGTGTCAAGAAATTGGAAAAGTTATTACTCCCCCATAGATAAGGTGCAAAAAATGAAATGAAAAAAAGATTTCTTAAAACACGTTAGCTAGTTGGTTACCAAGGCAGGTCACTTCTTCACCTTTCCTGTT
Organism: Psammomys obesus; assembly: GCF_907164565.1. Taxonomy (NCBI): domain Eukaryota; kingdom Metazoa; phylum Chordata; class Mammalia; order Rodentia; family Muridae; genus Psammomys; species Psammomys obesus. The sequence continues at coordinate 6,457,014 of NW_026596101.1, read as the reverse complement.
TCCACAGAATCTCTTGGGTGCATCATAGGTGCCTGTGGCTCAGTTGGCCTCAGGCTAAGCATGTTGTTAGAGAGACAGCAGAGATCAGAAGTGGGAGAGAGGTGCTAGGGTGCTTGCTCCTTCACTATTTCTGTCTCAGCATTGTGACACTGGCAGTGGCTGAATTCCTCTACAACTTCTGCTCTTGTTTAGAGACCCCTTCCTCAGTAGACCTCCATAAACCCCAGGTCCCCATGCTTGTGTCTTGCTCCTCAGGCCTAGACAGTAGAACAGCATTATGCCACTCCTGATCCTGAGCTCCTCATCTTACTGTCCTGTGTGTCTTTTCACATGTCTCTAAATTGTGTCTTCAGTGAGTTCTCTTCAGAATTCCAGCAGAGTGTGCCTTCTGTTTTCTGCTGAGTTCCTGATGGAGAAATTCCTCCTTTCCAAACTATTTTTTTCCAATCTGCCCAGGAACACTTTTACTGACTCATCTCCAATTCCTCTCTCAGCATTCTCCTCAATTTACACAGCCTATCTGAAGGAGACTGCTAGCTACCTCCTTTTCCCTAGGAGCTGTTTCACCAGTGGTCCAGATCTAACTTTGTCCAATTCTCAATTAATTCAAAAGCTGCAGAGCTGTCTTCTTAGCTCCTATACCCAACATTTTCTTCTTCTACCTATTAGTTCATTCTTCTATAGTAAAGAACATAGACTTAAGACCTTTCTACTGTAGAATTTAGATTTGAGAAATAGAGAATTAAATCAGCCTTTGAATACCCACGGAAACATACACTATACATCTATGTATTTCTTTCAACTCTAAATTTGTAAATGATCCTTTAAAATGGAAAAAAGGTAATTCTGCACAAAAAGGGATATAAAAACAACCATTTGATCAATTTTGCCCTCAAGGTTATACCGACTATTCTCCACTGACAAGACAACCATTTCTTCCCTAGTAGATTACAATTGTTACCAGGCACATGGGCCGCTAACTATCTCCAAGGCTGCAATAAATCAGTGGTCCAACACTCTTTCCCACCATCAAAATTTATAGCAAACACACACAACAGTCATTCAGACCTCTAGGGTGCCTTCTCACTAAAGACCATGAGTTTGATGGTTAGACATAATAATAGCTTTGTCTTTCTAGAATGTGGTAAGAAAAAAAAGAGAGAAAAATGCCCTCGCTTCCTTCTGTTAGAATTCATAATCAAAAGCATTCAAGAGCTGACATTTAGTTCAGGATTTTAGAGTCTTTATCCTCTTCTTGCTGTGAAAAATAATGATCTGTTGATCACAGATTGTCATTCAAACCATGGCCACAAAGCCAGCATCTGTCTCTTCATTGGCCTTTTCTTCTCTAAATGTACTGGCTGTCACTGAAAGAGAAACAGTACTTTTAGTGACACTTGCCAAACCACGTTAGTCATGAAATGCTAACAGTAATTACCAACAAAATGAAACAGTGGCCCCAAATGATCACTGCACAGGCCTACAAAATAACTGTTTTTTTCTACAGTCTAAGAGAATGAGGCTTCAAAAGTGATTTTATGACATTTTTGGCTACTGATCACAGGTAGAAATTATCCATGCTCAATTAAAGAAAGATGAAAGTTCAGCTTTCTATGATTAAACCAATAACTTGTTCAGCCTCAGGGCTGGAATTAAATGATAAGGATCTGTGTCTCTTACAATCCTGTACAAAGAATTAAAGAAGCAAACGGTGCTATCACTGACTTACTTAAAAATCAAGGATTTATTCATATTGGAAATTATTCATGATAAGACTCCTAGAAAAGGAAAAGTTATGCTATTCTCCCATGCCTTTGGCTGACTGCAGTTAGACTTCCCTTGGATTATATTTCAAAAAGTGGCATCATTTATTCTAGATAAACCAGTTTACATAATAAACTGATCCTGATGTTTTCTTTTGATTTTGCTATAAATATTATAGACATACCAAGAAAAACATTTCAGCATAATAAATGAAGCTGCAACAGCTAACTACACAATTTACTAACCTCAGCCTCTAGTTCTCTTAGAGTAGAGGACAGGCTGTGATGGTCAGTCTTAAACAACAATTTAGCAGGGCTGCTGGTGTCATCCCTAAGTCAAACAATAATCTACATGTGGCTGTGAATGCAGATGTGATGATTAAAGTCCATTAACAGTTGACTTTAAGTAAAACAGATTAACCCAGATAATCTGTGTGAGCTTGTATGTCCACTGAAGCTTCTGACGAGCAGATCTGTCTTGTCTGAAGAAGAAATTCTTTCTGTCTTCAGCTCAATTCCTAGGATTCCATCTCTTTCATGATAGTCTGCCCTACAGATTTAGGAATTACCTATTGCTTCTACTTACACAAATCTGTGTATCCATCTTGCAATCTATTTCTGCAGATCAATCAATCAATTTATCATTTATCTATTAATCATCTACCCTACAGGGTATTTCTCTGATTATGTCTGACTGATAAAGGAGAATGTAATACCTCTTGTCTATAAGAACTATGAGAATAACATGAGATTATGCACATGAAAGATATTTAAGTAATTGTCAATGTCTATATGAGTTAGTATTTGCTGTGACTAACGCAAATCCAACTATTAACTCCAGATAATTAATTCTTTTTTTAAGGCCTTATCAAACTATTGAGTTTTCTAAATTTTACATTCTGATATGGTTTTGTTTTGTTAAGATAGGGTCTCATGCCATAATCAGGGCTTAGTCAAACAGCAATCCTCCTATCTCAGCGTCTTGACTATTGAGATTGAAGGTATAAGCCACAACCAGGCTAATTCTCTAGCATTCTAGGTCATTTTGCAATACTACCAAACTTGGCTATACTAAGACAATCAGACTGAAAGCATTCTGATATGGTATACCTTATAAGAAATTGATGACAAACTTGAGACAGAATCCATGGATATGGTATGAGAGATCAATTGCAAAGCAAGGGGCTAAAGTCTATGTTCAAACAGATTCTTAAGATAAGGCTGAGACAGAAAGTTCAGTGTCAAAGATAAAAGAAAGTTAAAGTCTTTGGGAGTAAAAAAGGGACCCACCTACCTACCGTAGACACCATCTCTGGTTTGTTTGTTTGTTTGTTTGTTTTATTCTGAATGTGGGCTGGCTTAGCTCTCCAGCAGTGGGATGAGATAATGAGATGAGAGGATGCTGCCTCTAGTCGTCAGCCAGATGAATCCATGCTCAGAAACTTGGAGAATCTGATGAGCTGTACCTGAAAGACCCCTGCCTCACCCTAAGTTGAACATAGCTAACGCCATTTTGTGGGACACCACTGTTTTGTAAAACTCTGAAGGCTAGATGGGAAACTGAAAAATTACTAAGAAACCCAGCTGTGTCACCCACTTGGGATATCTGCAGTCAGGCTGCCCCAGTTGAGCTAAAAACAGTTTGTGTTAATCACCCTCATGGATATCTGTGAGACTGTTCCAGTTAAGATAAGGTTCCTAGGGAAAAATAAAACAACAGGTGGCGGGCCACGTCAGGGGGTCATCATGACTGTTTCGACCACCCAGTTCCTGGAATCTTGGTGTCCCTGCCAAACTTTGACGCAAACCGTGGTCTCATGTAAACGTACCAATCAGCCCCCTGTAATCATGCCTCTCGCTTCTGTACCAGCGCTTCTGCTCTAAAACCCTATAAAAACCCCAGCTTTCCACCCGGGGGCGCGCAAAGTCCTCCGAGTGACTTTCTGCCCCGGGTAACCGTGTATCAAAATAAAAGCCTCTTGCTATTTGCATCCGAATGGCCTCGTTGTTCCTTGGGAGGGGGTCTCTCAGACGAAAGATACCCTCCGGGGATCTTTCAGTACCCTTTTGGGAAAAAGATAATTCTGAAACTCTTCATTTCATCTCTGTCAAGTCACAGGGCTGGATTAGACACCACAGACTCCCTTGGTATTAGACTAGGATACAGCACTGAGTTTCAGCCAGGGACAGATTCAGTTCTCCAATGGCCAAGCCTATAAATACCTCCCCATGACTTCCAGTCTTTTTCCCTCTGGCTAAATAGGATGGAGTCTTGGGAGCTACATAGGAAAATGGAAGTCGGGGGAGGGAGCATATGAAAAGCCTGAGTCATTGCCTGAAGTCATTCTTTCAGGAGAGCTTTCCTGAGACTGTCTACATTAGACCATTACCCAGGAATGAACTGGCCTTCCATCAAGCCACTGCTATTTGAGGACTTAAGTCTAATCAGCGAGCTCACAAAAACTGTTACCAACTTTGGCATATGGTCATAACAAAAACATAAAATGTACAGCATTGGCTTAGGAAGGCAACAGATGGCAAGAAAATCAGGAGTGGAATCAAAAAAGACAGAAATTCATGCTCTGGAGTAAAACACCAACCAAGCACTGTAAGGCAGTTTAGAACTCATCAAAGCCAATCAAACCTCACACTTAGAGGTGTGTCCTGGAGTCAGATTAAGAACAGGACAACTATGTTAACTATTTTTTCTATTTTCCTGTTCATATTAATCAAGTTGCTGTCTTTCAAATCAACTTTTCCCTGCACAGCTCATTTATCCCAACTGATTCTCTTTTCTTCTTCTGTCATGGATGATCATCCATGAAATGTCACAGGTGTGCATGTGTGGTGTGTGTGTGTGGGGGGGGGGGGTGGTTCATGGGGCTGTCTCAGGAAGTTGTCAAGCCTTTTGTCATGGGGCCCAAGGTGGCAGACATTGAGGCATGGGAATCAGTGATTAAAGCCTAGCCCCATTTCTGCTTGAGTTCTCTGCTTCCTGGTCAGCTACCAAGATGTAAAAAAGCCACAGTCATAGGCTCCTATGCTGGCTAGTTTTATGTCTACTTGAAACAAGCTAGAGTCATCAGAGAGGAGAGAACTTCAGTTGAGAAAATCCCTCTATAAGATTAGGCTGCAGGCAAGCCTATAAGACATTTTCTTAATTAGTGATTGATGGGGTAGGTCCCAGCCCATTATGGGTGGTTCTATCCATGGACTGGTTGTCTTGGGCTCTATAAAAAAAGGCTGAACAAGCCACAAGGAACAAGCCAGTAAGCAGCACCCCTTCATGGCCTCTGCATCGGTCGTTCTTCCAGGTTTCTGCCCTGCTTGAGTTTCTGTCCTAACTTCCTTCAATGATGAACAGTGATACAGAAGTGTAAGACAAATAAGCCCTTTCCTCTCCAAGTTGCTTTGGTCATGGTGTTTCATCAGAGCAGTGCTAATTCCTGCCATAATAGACTATATTATTTTAAATTGTGATCCAAAACAAATCACTCTCTCCTTAAGTTGTATGAGGTATTAAGCCACAGCCATAAGGAAAGTGGATACACCATGCAAACACTGAACTTTCTTGGGAGTAGATCAAGCCCCCTATCACCACAGGGCTTCAAAATTGTTTTAACTGTGGCAATCATTTCTCCAGCCCCACCCCATCCCCTTAAACATGACATTTAAATCACATGTATGGATATTTAACCATACATTGTCTCAAGCCATTCTGATCCCCCTTGCCAAATGCTCTAGTTAAGACATAAAATTTTCTGAGAAGTAACCGAATCAGATATGAACTAGCTTTCCTTCACCCAAATCCTGCAGTCATGAAAATGCATATAGGAATCTTAATAACATGATACAGACTCAGCAGGTTATAGTTATGTATTCAGGAATGCGTATTTATACATACAACAATTAATGAATAAAGGCCATGAATTTGAAAGAGAGCAAAAAAGGGTATACGGGAGAGTTTGGATGGAAAAAAGAAAAAGGAGAAATGTTGTAATTGTATTACAATCTAAAAAAGCAAATAGAAACACACAAGCACACAAGTGGGGCTAGGGAGATGGCTCAGTGAGTAATACTTGCTGTGCAAGTATGAGGCCCTAAGTTTGAATCCCTAGAGCCTGTCTAATGTGTTGGGTGTGGCCTTATACATACCTGTAACCCTACCCTGTGGTAGGTAGAGACAGGAGGATGTCTGGGGCTTGTGGGCTGCCTGCCTATCTCCAGGTCCAGTGTGAAACCTTATCTCTAGGGAATGATACCGAGTGTTATAGAGAAAGATATCTAGTATCATCTTCTTCCCCGTCTCCACACACAGGCATGGATATCTCTCCTCTCCTCTCCTCCCCCTCCACACATACACAAACACACACATTCAGAAAAAAGTACACATGAATTTACAAAAATAAATTATACTTCACTCATCCTAGCTTTGCTATAAGACATGATGTTATACAGCACTGGGTAGCCTTGAAATTTCTTTGTAGCCAAGAATGACCCTAAATTTCTGGCCATCCTTTAACGTGCTAGGATTACAAGCTCATACCTTCATTTGCTGTTGTATATAGTGCTAGGGACTGAAAACGGGGCTTTGTGTGTAGTAGACAGTTGTTCTGCCAACAGTCTACATCCTCCTAAATTTTTCAGTAAGACAATGAATATTCTGAGATGGAAAAGCAGGTGCTGATACAATACAATGGAAAAGACAAGTAGATGCCTTTTGAACACCGACCTCAACAGGGTGGTGCCCTGGTTCGCTGGAACAGTGTAATTAGAAAATCAGTGGTAGGCTCCTGTCCCGTTACTTGTTTTCTCCTACTTCCAAATGTCCATCCCATTTGTCTTTCTAAGTGAGGATCGATCGATCATCTTACCCTGGGTCCTCTTTCTTGTTTATCTTCTTTAGGTGTACAGATTTTAGTGTGTTTATCCAGAATCATATGAAAGAAGGGGGAGTTAGTATGACCTGGAAAGGACAGGAGCTCCACAAGGTCCAAATATATCTGGGCACAGAGGTCTTTTATGAGACTATTTCTCCAACCAAAAACCATGCACGGATATAACCTAGAGCCCCTGCTCAGATGTAGCCCATGGCAGCTCAGTATCCAAGTGGGTTCCTTAGTAAAGGAAACAGGGACTGTTTCTGACAAGAACTCAATGGCTGGCTCTTTGACTTCCCTACCCCACCCCTCCCAAGGGAGGAGCAGCCTTGCTAGGCCATAGAAGAGGACATTGCAGCCAGTCCTGAAGAGACCTGATAAGCTAGGGTCAGATGGAAGGGAAGAAGGACCTCCCCTATCAGTGGTCTGAGAGAGGGGCAGGGAGGAGATGAGGGAGGGAGGGTGGGATTGGGAGGGAATGTTGGAGGGGGCTACAGCTGGGATACAAAGTTAATAAACTGTAACTAATATAAAAAATAGAAAATTTAATTAGAGTTCTGTAATCTATTAGCAATGTCTGTTAGGACACTCAGTAATAAAATAACAACATAAAATTTTGGTATTTGAAACAACCTTATCATGAACAATTGGTAGTAAAAGACAAAGGTTTAAATAGCCAAATGCTACTTTATAACACCCCTCAGTACTTGACCTAATGTTATGCTCATATGCCCCATATGGTCTCCCATTACTCCTTATCATGATGAACAGTGCTACTCAGTTGATGAGGGCAGAACACTATAGGCAAAGCTAGTCTTGATTATTCCTTCCCCATACTGCATTCACTAACACCTCCAAATTCTGCCTTTGCTCTGTCTGTCCATCCTTTCCTCGTTTCAAGACTGCTCCTTGGCTCAGTACCACTGTCTCCCCAACTAGACTACTGTGAACTCTGACGCAGGATTTTAAGTCCACGCTGGCCTCCCTGTTTCTGTTCTTTTCCTCTAACATTCTCTTCTCTGGCGAACAGCAGACTGATCTAGGTCATTAATCAAACTTTGTCACTCCACTGCCTGAGACTTTCCAGGAGGCTTCCTTTACTTTGTACTTAAAATCACATTTGAACTTATAAGAATTGCTTAAACCTTATAAATGCAGCCTCATCCACCCCTCTGACCCCATCTCATACCGATATTGCCCTTTTCCACTGGGCTTCCACCATGCACAGCTTTACACACATTAAGTATATTCCTGCTTCACCAGCTTTGAACATGTTATTCTTTCTGCCTGGAATGCTCCTGCCTTAGATCTTTGCTGGTGCATTTATGCATTCCAAGTCTAAGTTAAAATTGTCACTTTCTCAGACAAACCTCCCTGCCTACCTCATAAAATGGCTTCCAAGCATATTACTTATCAACATGATCTGTTCCTTCTAGAAATTCTGTATTTCTGAGTCTCCCTTCCTGCTCCTCTCTGCCCCAAAGACCAAGGACCTTCCTTACTTCCATAACTCCTTCATTGCTGTGTCCCCATCACTTCGAAAGAGAACAGCTCTGGTAGTCTTTGCTTTTGTGGTTCCAAGAGGGCTTTAGAGCTCAGGGCTTCCTAGACACTGACATTTCTCAATGTATTTTTCAAATGAAGTCAACCCCTCAGGCAGCCCAGCAGGGAGGTCACTGACAGCCTGCGAGAAGGAAGTCTAGCAAGTTAAATTACACAGTTCCTTTTCCATGCTACACCCATACTGAGGAGATGCAGCTCATTAGGTACTAAATGTTTAGTGACTGTCACTATTAATTGGTGGGTATTAATACTCTAAGGGAACAGTAAATCTCATGCTGAACTCAATGACATCAGCACCTTGCAGTTAGACTACCATCTGCAGTTTTTATCTAAAGCTACCAAAAAGAACCCAGAGATTAAGCCTTCCTTGTTTGTAACAGAAAATGCTGGTTGCTACTTCCATTTAGTTACACCCTCATTATGAGAGCCAAAACATTATATGTGTTTATTAGTAAATATTTACCATAATATTACAGAAATGATTTTAATATTATCTCATAGCTGTTGGATAGGAAGACTTTTATGTAGGGAAAGGAAGCACCTTGGTCAAGGTCACAGGATAAATAATGGCTCCTTCATTTGAGCAGGAGTCTGTCTCCTTCTGAAGCCATGATCTTAGCTGAGAAATACTTCTAGTTTATTATAATTATATTCTTATCGGTAATTAAAATTCTCTTTGTTGAATCCTTTTCCATTCTTCAAGTCGAAGTTCAAATGCTATGTATTCACGAAACCTTCTCTGACTCGGCAGTCAGACCCATTCCCTTTCCAACCTCTGATGAGCTGGTCATGGTGAATCAATTTCACAGAGAAAGGGGAAAGTAGCCAAGCTTTACTGAACCTTTATGATATTCTGGGCATTGTCACAGGAAAAAAAAAAAAAAAGCTTATATAACCTCACAACTAACCTGTAAAGAAAGCAACACTTTTCTGGAAGGTTGGGTGCCCTGGTTAAGGCTTTAGACCTCAAAGAGGCAAAATCAAAATTTAAACCATCTGAAAAGTTGCTGAGTCCAATTTATCTCCAGAAAGTTTGTATAAGTGTCTTTAGTCCAAGTAAATGTTGCATCTTTGTTTCCTTGTATGTAGCCTTTGTCCCACTGGCATGGCTAAATTACTGTCAAGCCCATAGCCTTTCACATTGGCATGGTTAAATCAGTGTCAAGTTCTAACTTCATAAGGAAATGGACTCACCTTTCTTCACTACACTAGATTTAACAATCATGGACCATAACAAGTGTGTTTGTATAGATGAATGAACTGTGTGCCCTTCATTCATATATTGACAAAATAAAACAGCTATCTCTGCTAACCTGTAAATCTGTGGGACAGATTACCTGCCTTATTCATCTCTGGGTCCCTGACAGTGTTTTCTACATCATAGACACTCTTTACTAAGTGTTGCTTATTATTGTCTGTGCTACTCAGCATGCTTCATTATCCAAAGATCCAAGCAGGCACTGAGCAAAAAAACACAGAGCAAGAAGACTACATAATTTTTGATTAGAAGATTGTAACCTAACAGTCTTAAGTTTAAAAACAGGAGGAGAATATACCTGAAACTTAAAACCAATGTCAGGTAATTAGTGTTGGTTTGACCAGATGAGACCATGCTACCATCCTGTAGACCTGCCATCCCGTACACCTGCCATCCTGTACACCTGCCATCCCATACACCTGCCATCCCATACACCTGCCATCCCATACACCTGCCATC
>NW_026596101.1:6446767-6447081 GCF_907164565.1 Psammomys obesus | reverse complement strand
CATACACCTGCCATCCCATACACCTGCCATCCCATACACCTGCCATCTTGTATTCCTGCCATCCTGTACACCTGCCATCCTATACACCTGCCATCCTGCACACCTGCTATTTTATACACCTGCCATCCTATACACCTGCCATCCTGTACACCTGATATTTTATACACCTGCCATCTTATACACCTGCCATCCTATACACCTGCCATCTTGTATTCCTGCCATCCTGTACACCTGCCATCCTATACACCTGCCATCCTGTACACCTGCTATTTTATACACCTGCCATCCTATACACCTGCCATCCTGTACACCTG
>NW_026596101.1:6412517-6446757 GCF_907164565.1 Psammomys obesus | reverse complement strand
CCTGCCATCCTGTACACCTGCCATCCTGTACACCTGCCATCCTGTACTCCTGCCATCCTGTACACCTGCTATCCTATACACTTGCTGGCCCAGTGGTTGAAAGAATGTGTTTGTTTCTCACTTGCATTACACAGAAATGTCATAGCTGGTTCAGTGTATTGTCCTATATCATCCAAATGCTAGGACCCAAGCTAACACAGAAAGCACCCCCAGCTACCATGACAGAAGAAAATGGAGCAAGGCAAATCACACAAAACTGTAAAAGCATCAACTTGGAGGTAACATGTTTCATGGGGGTTAAATCCATATTCAAAGAAGTAGGCCGGCACTCTCACACAGTACAACAGGGAGTGGAGGTCAAAGCAGTAACGACCCTCCCAATAGACCGCAGACACACTGCGAAGTGAGCGTTATAAAACCTGAAACACATAGGTTAATGACAGGGCTCAGGTAATAAAGTGCCTGGCATGTAAACATGAGGTCCTGAGTTTTGTCTTCAGAAACAAAGCACAGAGCGTGGAGGCACATGCTTCTAACCCAAATGGCCAGATGGCCTAACCTACTCAGAGAGTTCTAAGCCAAAGAGAAGCCTGCCTCATCATGCTCCTGAGGCATGATGCCTGTGCTTAATTTCTGCCCTCCACATGCATCTACCCACGCACACATATGGAAACACACCCATATGCATATCTTTTCAAACAGAAGATTCTGACATGTAATTCAGAAACACATGTACTCAGATAAATGCTAAAGCCACTAAAGCTTTTCCCTCAGGTCCCGGGTAGTTCCTTTCTAGGCCTCGGTGTCCCTATCTATAAGGAAGAAGCAGAAAAAGAGAATCTCTAAGATGCTTTGAGAATGATAATGATGTATGTTAACTCACCCATCACAAGCCTGCCTAAATAGATCATGTTAATCTTATCTAAGTGTCATCTCTGAAACGTAGAAAAAATAATTTCTCCAGATATTAATGAGATAAAACTACCACTCACCCTTTAAGCTTGACAATTTCATTTTCTTGATATCAATAATCATAAACCAGATAAAATGATTGACTTCACACAACCACCCACACAGCCCCCAAATACCAGAATCCCAGTAATTTGTAAATGGCTAACTATACCATGTTCTAAGGCAAGAAAAGAAAGAAGGAAATAAAAGAAAAAGAAGAGGAAAATGGTTCAGAGGAGGAAGGCAGGAAGACTTGATTGTTTCTAGACAACAAATGGTGCAGGCTGACACAGCTTCTCTGTCCTTGTGTTTCACTTCTGGTCCTCACACCCCTCCTATGTACAGGGCTTAGTACAGAGCTACAGCTCTGCTCCAGCCTCTGCTCTTTTCTTCCTTATGGCTAAGCCTGGGAACTGGGAGCAATGTGCTCATGATATACAGCACTCCTGCTCTCCTTCTGTCACCCCGGGTGTGATTCAAGGCACTGTACAAGGCACGTGCTCCCAAACCGCACAGCACCGTGCTGCTATTTCCCAAAAGGCACATGTCGCCAAATTGCACAGCAGTGTTTTGCTATTTCCCAGTCCAATTCAAAGCCCCTAAAGACATTTCCAGGATGGGAGGAGAAGCAGATGTTAGAGCTGTGGTGTTTTTAAATAGATGTACCATGGAGTTACCTAAGGAAAAGGAAGCCACCCACTCTTCTCTTCCCTCCCACCCTCAGTGATAGTTTTCAAGGACAAAGCCTGATTCCAGTACAGCAGGCCAGAGGGGGATGCTGGATAAGAAGAGGTCATTGCCTATAGTTGCTCCTACCTTCTCCGAATCAGCAGCTGCTAGAGTAATGAGACTATAGACTGGCATCTACAGAAAGAGACCAAGACTCAGCCTTATTTTTTTAAATTTGAGATTTCTCTCTCTCTCTCTCTCTCTCTCTCTCTCTCTCTCTCTCCTCTCTCTCTTTTAACTATGTATCTGTGTGCGGGTATGTGTTTGTGGCTATGTTGACAAAAGTACAGGTGCTGTGGAGGCCACAGTCCTCAGATCCCATGAAGCTGGAGTTAGAAATGGTTCTGAGTTGCCCAGTGTGGCTGCCAGGAACAAAGTTCAGATCTTCCGCAAGACTCCTGGATGCTCTTAACCACCAAGGCATCTCTCCAGCTCAGGGCTGGGCCTTCTGATCATTTCATTTTCTATTCTTGTCTCTGAAAAAGTCAGAAACTGGTTCAGAGTCAAGCCAACACAGATCCTGAGTGACATAGAGCAAGAGAGTATGAGCTGACAACCAAGCATGGTTTCAAAACTCAAGCAAATGAGTTTATTATTTATTGGCATACGTTCATTGTATGCGGTAATCATCTCATGAGGTCGTTTTCATGCAAGTATATGATGCACTTAAAGCGTGCCCTCCATGCTTACCTGCCTTTTCTCACCCCTCTCATTAGTACTCTCATTCCCCTACTACATGATTTAATGTACCTATATGAATTCTAGGATCCAAAATTGAGAGAAAACCTGATATTTATCTTTCTCACATTGACTTAATTTGCTTTACAAGATAATCTCAAGTTGCATCCATTTTCCTGCGTATAACATAATCTTGTTTTGCTTTATGACAGAGTAAAATATATCCCATACATTCTTTATTTCTATGATAGTTTGGTTCCTTAACTTGGATTCTGCAAATCCTCCTGAAGTGAACACTGTTGTGCATGCACCTCTGCAGTACATTGATTTAGAGTCCATGAAATAAATACTGAGGTATGGTACAGCTGTATCATTTTGGTAGATTTATATGGGGAACTTACGGATTCTCCACACTGATTTCCACAGTGGCCGAACTCTTTGACATTCCATCGGGGATTATGTAAGGGTTCCCTTTGCTTTGCATAAGAACTAATATTTGTTAAAAACCATATCTTAATTGTGGAAGTGTTTCTGATCTTCTGTTTCACTCTATCCTCATTAAAAACTTGTATTTGTATTTTAGGGGTGCCATGTCAAAGTACCACAAACTACTAGGCCTAAGAACAACAGAAATTTAATTTTATGTAAAATACAGCTAGTTCTGACACTAATTTTTTGTTAGACTTCTATAAAGTACAAAGATAACGACAACAACAAAGATTATGACTGGGAAAGAAGGCCTGGCTATTGGGAAGGAAGTAATGCCTTCTCACTATGTCCTCACACTGTAGAAGTGGCAAGGCAGCTCCTACAGGATTCCTTTTTTTTTTAACTTTTATTAATTACACTTTATTCATTTTGTATCCCCCCCATAAGCCCCTCCCTCCTCCCCTCCCAGTCCCACCCTCCCCCCCTTTTTGCATGCATGCCCCTCCCCAAGTCCACTGATAGGGACTCTCCTTCTTTCTGATCTTAGTCTATCAGTTCTCATCAGAAGTGGCTGCATTGTCAGGGTTCTAGGTTATCTCCACGGATAGTCCTTGGCTGGAGTATGAGTCTCTGGGAAGTTCCCTGTGTTCAAATTTTCTTGTTCTGTTGCTCTCCTTGTGGAGTTCCTTTCCTCTCCAGCTCTTACTATTTCCCACTTCTTACATAAAATTCTGTTCACTCTGCTCATCAGTTGGCCATCAGGCTCAGCATCTGCTTTGACAGACTGCACTGCAGAGGCTTTCAGAGGCCCTCTGTGGCAGGTTCCGAGGTTGTTTCCTGTTTTCTTCTTCTGGTTTTCAGAGGCCCTCTGTAGCAGGTTCCGAGGTTGTTTCCTGTTTTCTTTTTCTTCTGATGTCCATCCTCTTTGCCTTTCAGGATGGGGATTGAGCATTTTTAGTTAGGGTCCTCTCTTTTGCTTAGTTTGTTTAGATGTACAGATTTTAGTGGGTTTATTCTATGTTGTATGTTTATATGAGTGAGTATATACCGTGTGTGTCTTTTTGCTTCTGGGACAACTCACTCAGGATGATCCTTTCCAGGTCCCACCATTTACCTGCAAATTTCATGATTTCCTTACTTTTCATTGCTGAGTAATACTCCATTGTATAGATGTACCACAGTTTCTGCATCCATTCTTCAGTTGAGGGGCATCTGAGCTGTTTCCAGCTTCTGGCTATTCTTTTAAGATTTATTTTTATTTTTAATTATTTGCATATGTCTGTGTGCACTCATATCACATGCCTGCAGATACCCAAGGGCAACAGAAGAGGGTGTTGGTTACCCTGGAAGTAGAGTTACAGATGGTTGTGAGCCAACCTATGTGTGCGCTGGAAATGAAATGTGGATCCTCTGCAAGAGCATAATGTGATTTTTACCTTCTGAGCCATCTCTGCGGCCCAAGAGGTCTCTGTTATAAATGTGGTGACCCTGTTCCTGAGGGCCTCCCTTCATAATGTAGCCAAGTCTAAAGGTTGCTATCTGCTAAAGTTATCGTGGGCTTCAGACTCCAGCATATGAATGGGTGGGGGTGAAAACTATGTTCAGACAATAAGAATCCACAATCATCTATTCTCTTCTTCCTTTAACTAACCTCAGGTTAAAGTCAAGGCCAGCCTATTGCTATGGACATATAAGCTTTTTCCCCCTCACTGCATGCTTCCTAAATGAAGGAGATTTCCTGGGTACTTTCAGTGGCACTACTCCAACACCAGCTCCTTAGGAGGCAAACATATACCACTCTCAAATAACAAATTCTTGTTCTAGGCATTAACTTGAATGGATTACGTAACCATTATTTTTCTTTGAATTTTTAGTCTACTCATTTTTCACATATACTCTTTTTCTTGCCATACTACTGAGCGATAGGGAGAATAATTATTAATTGCAAAACTGAGAACAAACGAATCAAAAAGGTCAAAAGGATCAAAAACGCACAAACTTGCAACACAATTTCGAAAATGAGTAGAATCTCAGAATCTCTTCTTTCCCTAAAGGGCCTTTACCACCCTCCCTTACCCACAGTGACCTGACCTTGGACCTCAGAGAAAGGGCAGAGTCATAAGATATCAGAGATAGAGAGAAATTAATCTTATCAAGTAGAATGTAAAAGAGACCGGAGAAAAAAATGAGTCCCAAGGCACATGCTAAGATACTGAAAGACTGCCACTGCCCCAACAAATTAGTTAAGTTAGTGTCACTTAACTAATTTCATCTTTCCAAACAAGAAAAATATGAAAATGCATAAGCTTAGGAAATAGTATAACAACTTTGAAGTCCTTCCACGAAGAACAAAGGTTTATCATAATCACCGGCTCTGAAGTAATTTCAAGCTCTGCAGTCACTTATTCTGTGGCTTAAAAACTGCCATCCTTCACCAAATTAGTCTCTATGAAATCAATTTCCAAAACAATCAATAGTCACACACTCAGAAAAGAGTGTCTGAGAAATAATAAAGACCAATAAAAGTAGTCACTTTAGTGAAAACTCAAGCATGACCTTTTGAGCAATACCATTTGTTTAACTGACACTCTCTAAGATAAATAACATTTTAAGTAAATGAACATAGGCCAACTGCGATAAAGGGGGTACATACGAGAGTAATTTTAACACTTATTTTTGGTTTAGCTCGCAAACCAATCATACCTTCTAATGAAACAACAAACACAGCTTTTAATTTTAATAATTTGTGATAAAGCAAACTTAACAACAACAAGAAGAAAAAAACCTCCTTGGAAATTTCACTAGTGAGTCTAGAACTCATCAAAGGAGACATAAAATTAACCAAAACACAATAACTTGTTGTGGCATCAGAAAATGCCATGACAGCTCACCATCTTGTCAAACTCCATTTCTTTCTTTTATTGGCGCTCTGACATCAATCTGAAAGCGTCCAAGTGCTTGTAGCAAACAGCTAAATATTTCATTCAGGTGCATGTTTTTGTGCATGCTTTTAAGGACTTCTTTACCCTCTGACATCCATTTATTTGTCACTGTCTTTTAGCATCAAGGGCATGCCTTTTCGTCACATCATGCAATATTCATAAGACAGGGTGTACCCTGGCCGATAACACCTGCCAGCTCTATCCCCAACCTTCTTGACCCAGGACTCAGAGAAACTGATAAATATGCAACTACAACAACAGTACTGCTCAACAGGGACTAGGTTCTTTCTTTAAAACAGATACTGTATTAAAGGCTTTATGCATAATGCGATTGATCTGTACAACAAATACTGATACTGGTATTCAAACTACATTTTTTTTAATATAAAAAACAAGCTAGAGTTAAAAAAAAAAATCCTGGGACATCCCAAGACCCAAAACAAATGTATCCAAGGTCTCCCGCCTCCAGTGCCATCAAGCAGCATTTATCACCACGCTCTCACAGCCTCCCCTACTCTCCTTTTCTTAGTCTTGCTGTTGAAACACACACTGAAATGAAATGATGACACCTTTTAATTATACACCATGTTACCTTCATCACTCACCTGCTAAGCTAAATCACTAAAGGTAGCAAAATAAAATAAATAAAAAGCAAAAGGAATGTCAGGAAAAATCAGGAGTGGCTCCAAACTGCCGTAGTGTGGATGATGCAATAGCATAAACTCAATGACAGAGCCTCTTGAAATATGAAGTTCAGATAAAATGCTTTGGAGTGTGGTAGAATCTTGGAGCATGTCAAGAGAAGAGTGAGGAGAAAACAGATCTTATTGGTGATATGTGTGAAAAACAAGGAGGGACATGACGAAGTCACTAAAGAAAGGATTGCTCAGAATTTCTCTTTTTTAATTATTTTTTTAATTTTTATATTAATTACAGTTTATTCACTTTGTATCCCAGCTGTAGCTCCCTCCCTCATTCCCTCCCAATCCTACCCTCCCTCATCTCCTCCCATATACCTCTCCAATCTTCTCTTTTAGTTGCAATTGGCTTATGAGTATGCATGTTTAGTTTTCTTGTCAGATGTTCAAAATTCCATGAATGGACAGGTTTTATATTATGTAGACTTGTAATCAATTTTATCAATTTCTGCCACACTACGTTGTTTTAGGAAGAGATGGCTCAACAGTTAAGAGCACTCATTGTTTTTTTTTAATAATTTTTTTTTTATTTTTTTTCATTGTTCTTATAGAAGATCAGGATTCAATCCCCAGAACCTACACAGTAGCTTACAACCACCTATAACCTCAGCCCCTGGGGATCCTGTACCCTCTTCTGGCTTCCACAGGCATCATACACACACACACACACACAGTACATGAACATATATGCAGGCAAAATACTCATACACATAAAAAAATTTAAACATGTCTCTAAATAAACAATAACCTTTAAAATTAATAATTGTATTCAGGCTACAAAAACCACTGAATCATCCACACAGTTCCAAAATAGGGAGCTCTGCTGAAAGATGGCTGGGAGGATAAGAGCAAATCAATTGAAAGGAAAAGGGGAAGCTAGAGAACTGACCTAGTAATAACATAAGTGAGCTCCTCAAGATACCCTGGCATAGTGCATTATTCAGCCTTGAATCGCAATAAATACATAAAAGGAATAAAAAAAAAAAAACTAATAAGAGAAAGAAAAACCTAAAAGAAAAGATTTCTTTTGGCTCAGTTTCAGAGGCCTCAGAGGGTGGTCATTTGATCCCTTGTTTCTGGGTTGAGATGGAGCGGGAAGTGTGGGGTAGAAGAGTGAAGCTCACCTCATGGTGAGCAAGGAAGCAAATAGAGAGAAGAGCCCATAATTTAGCCCTTCCAGGACACACCCCTAGTAACCTATTTCCTCCTGTCAGGGCCCACTTCCCAAAATTTTCACTGTCTCCCAGCAATGTTATCAGTTGGTAAATAAGCTAAGCCTACAACATGAGACTGAGGAAAACATTTCACATGTAAGCTCTAATACCTCATATCTATGTGTCATATTAAAGAAAACACAAATTTGAGGTAATAGCATTGTTAGAAGTAAACCAGCATGAGCTTGGTTCTTCAAAAGACATCCTGGGATGAAAATAAAAGAAAACATACAGTACATATGAAAAAAAAAAGCAGAAAACACTAAATAATTCTAATGATTAACCTAAAGCCCCCTTACCAATCACGTTTAGGTAATAGCTTTTATTCTGCATTTATTTTTCAATTTCTGAGATGTCAGTCTGGGAGGCTTTGTTGAAAACCAATGAGGTAAGAGATTACACTGGCAAACTGGCAATTACCCCCAAATAATAGATTGCTGAGTTTGACAAACCTGTAAATTAAAAAAAAAAAAAAGTTTTGGTTTTTGTAAGAGGGAGTGAGCTATAGAGAAAAAGAACATCAGGACATATTGGAAAAGCTGGCCACTCCAAATATAGAGTGAGCTTTTATGAGATAGATTTATGTAGGACTATAGAATAATCTCAGAAATAAATTGTGCTAAAAACCAATAATAAAAAAGCAGCTATGCTTCCTTCAAAGACCTCCAGCTTGCTAAAGTCAGCAAGGCACAAAAATGAATGAACAATGCTTCTCAATAAGAGAGCTGTGATACCCCCATCCAAGTACCTAACACAAGATGGCTTGCCATTTGAGTTTCCAAGAAAGCAGTGCCCTTTCCCTGCACTGTTGCCCGCTTCAACTGTTTCTTATATGTCAGAATAAAGCCATCGGAAATTGTCATTGTGGCATTGAAAGACAAAATCCTCCAGGCTGTCATTAACTTTTAAAGACCACCTGAAAATGTAACTCTATGATGTCCAAGAAAGTAGTAGTTCTGCCAAGGCCCAAAACCATATACATCTCCAGCTGTCTCAATAAAATACAGATTTGAACTTTGCAGTCTGATCAAGAGCCAGTCTTTTATTTTATTCAACAAATGTGTGTGTGTAGCTCTTACTGGGTGACCACAATTCGTGATGTGGAAAAAAAAAATCACAACAGTCATCAAAACCAGAAATAAATCTGGGATTGGCAATATAGGTCAGTGGTCACTATGGCAAAACCAGGATAGAGATGAAAATATTCTGGCTGGAAGAAGAGACATCATGTGCCAAGATCCTATAGCAAGAAGCACTATAATGCAAACAAGAAAGGGGAACCGGAGGTGTAGACAACCTTGGGTGATAGACACTACAGTGTGAACTGAGGCTGACATGACAGACATTGTCAATCCATGCCAAGTAGAGGATTTGGGTTCTTATAGGCATGATTGGAATACTTTAAACCAAAGGTTGGTAGAGGTGGGATAGGAATCATATTTACATTTTCAAAACTCACTCTGCTGCTCAGGGGTAAATATATTGGTCATCAAGAGATAATGGCAGGCTGGGTTAGTGGTGGCACATACCTTTAATCCCAATACTTAGGAGGCAGAAGAAGGTGGATCTCTATAAGTGCTAGGCCAGCCTGGTCTACAGAGTGAGTTCCAAGACAGCCAGGGAGAGAAGGGGGAGAAAAAGAGGGAGAGAGAGAAGGGCAGAACTAAAAAAGAGAAATAATGGCAGAACTAAAGAAGCAGGGGGAGGGGGCACTGAGAGAGACTAAGAATCTTAAGTCATATGGTGTCATCTGTGCAAGGAATTCTCAGAGGAATGAATGGCAGCCTTTTGATCCATGTTTAGCCACATGTATGGTAAGAATGAAGGCACCGAGTGATTAATTGCATCAACTGCCCAAGGCCAGGAGATAAAGTGCCGGTCCTCATATAGGTATCTGATCTTCAGAACTCACGTGAAAAGCAAGGGGTGGTGCCTCACTATTATAACTGCAGCTGGGGGGCCAGCTGGGGAAGAGATAGTGAAGTTCTTTGCCCTAATCTATGATTGTCAGATTCAATGAGAGATGCTATCTCAAAAATTAAGGTCGATTAATGGCAAGATGACTCAGCAGGTAAACCATTTGCTGCGTAAGTCTGGTGATCTGTTTATGACTTTCAGAACCCATGTAAAGGTGGAAGGAGAAAGCCAGCTGCACAAAATTATCTTCCAACCATCAAACGCCCGCTATGGAACATGCATCCCTACACACATCATACACACATCCACATGCACATACATGCATGCACATATACATGCATACATACATGCACACACACCTTTACTAACTAATTAATTAAAGGTGAAAAGTGATCAAGGAAAAGCACCCAAAGGCAACCTCCACAGGCTTGCACACACATGAATATGCATCTAAATGTTCATGTCGCACACCCACGCTAAATACAAATCACACACACACACACACACACACACACACACACACACACACACACACTTTACATCCAGTACTTCTGTGCCACTCTTTACTCTTAAACACATTTTGGATTATTTCTGTATAAGTTCTAAAGTTATGAGGGACAGATGTTTCTTAAAATGTATAGCCTTTGTACTTACTCTAAATATTCTGTAACACACCCAGCAGATTCTGAGAAGGACCTCATAATCAAACACAATAACATATTTGAAGCAAAACATACAGTCACTAACTCTACGTGGATTAAATAAAGGTAGGCTTGTGTGGTGGTTTGAAGGAGAATGGCCCCCATCGTCTCATATATTTGGATGATTGGTTGGTGGACTGTTTAGGAAGGATTAGGAGGTATGGCTTTGTTGAAGGATAGGTGTCATAGGAGGCTTACCTGTGAGGTTTCAAAAGCTCATGTCAAGTCCAGTGTCTCTCTCTTTCTCTCTGTTTCCAATTTGCAGATCAGACATAAGCTCTCAGCTACTACTTCAGCACCGTGTGTGTCATGCCTGCTGCCATGCTTCTTGCTGTGATGGAACTGGAATAACTCTCTGGAACCATAAGCAGGCCTTCAATTAAATGCTTTCTCTTATGAGTTGCCTTGGTCATGGTTTCTCTTTACAGCAATAAAATAGTAACTAAGACAGATTGTGTCAATTCAGAATAGCTCTGTATCATTACATACCTTTGTGCCAGCTTTAAAAAACGTTATTTCTTAAAAATTGGTTGAAATTCAGAATTGCAAAGAGAATATGAACCTGTAGTCCTTCTTCTAAGGGAAAGGAACCAATGACTTATTATTTGTAAACTCTTGGCTCAGTGTCTAAGCGGACAGTAAATTTTATAAAAGAATGTGTCAATAACAAGCAAACAGATCTTCTGTGTCCCAAATTGGCTAGCAACATAAATTTAGAACTTATTATTCTGTAAAATGCAAGCAAGGGTAAGACGTTATATTTGGGATATAAAGTGTCCAAAGGCCAGAGTTTGGTGACAGGTGATATAGTGGTGTATAGAGTTGGGGGTTTGCATCATAAAGTCTCTGCCTTCATCAACGGGTTAACTAATTAATGGACTTAAAATGAACTGGAAGGCAGTAGAACCAAAGAAAACAGGGCTTGGTGGGTAGAAATGGGCCATTGAAGTATCTTAGCCTTCTCTCTTTCTCTCTCTCCCTCTCTCAGCTATGAGGTAAGTAATTTTGTTACTCCACAACCTCTTTACCATGATGCTTTGCTTTTTAATAGCCCAGAAATAAATGAGTGTGTTAACTATAAACAAAAACATCAAAAGTCATGAGTTAACATAAATCTTACCTCTTTTTAAGTTGGTCTATCAGGTGTTTTTCCATGTCAACAAAATATCTGACTAATAAACACACAAACACACACACAAATACACACATACATACATATAATGGTACTGAGAAGCAGTGCCATTGCTGTGACTAAATCTGAACATATCAAACATTTGGAACTGATTTGTGAGAAGGATTTGGGGAAGTCTTGGTGGTATGGGCTTTAAATGCTGTAAACAGCTCAATGAACAATTTGTGTATATGTTTGGAAGAATGGAATGGTGATAGGCATGGAGACAGTAAACATGGAATTTGAGATGAGAATGAGGGCTCTGTTGGAGACTGAATTCTATTCATGTTACATTGTGGCAAAGAACATTTCTTTATCTCTCCATAAATCTTGTAGAAAGCCAAGTTTAAAGCTGAGGAGCAAATTACTCAAGCACTGAAGTGTCAAGACAGTCTAGCATTCAGCCTGTGGCATGGTTGCTGCTGGCTACCTTTAGCCAGATATATGGTGAGAATTCGAGAATGTGAAGGTTTGAAAAACTTGAAGTTTAGCCAGAAAAGAAACATGCCAAGCAGTGCATGATGGCACACACCTGTAATCGCAGCACTCCAGAAGCAGAGGCAGGCAGATCTCTGTGAGTTGGAGGCCAGCCTTGTCTATATAGTAAGTCCAGGACAGCCAAGGCAACATAGAGAAACCCTGTCTCAAAAGATTAATTAATTAACTAATTAATTAAAAACATAATTTTTAAAAAAAATTAAAAAAGAAACATATGCCAATTCTGTTCTTCCTGAATAAGTATGTTTCCTGCTGCTGCCATTGCTTGTAGATTCTTCTGATTTTCAATGGTAACTCACACTAGCAACTAACTCTCTATGGAGCTTGAAGCCTATGACTACTTCATTGCTATCTCTTATCCCAAGGCTGCCAACATCTTTTCTTTTCCAGCATCTTTTCTAATACACTCTGTATTTATCTTCACTTCCACTTAGAAATTTAATGAAGTTTTTGACAAAAGATTGATTAGGCGGTAATTATAGATGCCCTTTTATGTAACCACGTTGCAAAGAAGAGAAACAAATTTCTGTTTTGTTATTTTTCTTTTATTGAAAATAGATTTTATGCCCTATATTCTGAATAGTTTCCTCCCTTCCAGCTCCTCTGAGTTCCTCCCCATCTTCTCTCACAACTAGATCCACACTATTTCTGTCTCTTGTTAGAAAACCAACAGGCGTGGTATGGCTGGATCTTGAGGAAGCGCTATTCCTAGTTGTGTGAGAAAGCGCCAGATTGATTTCCAGAGTGGTTGTACAAGTTTACATTCCCACCAGCAGTGGAGAAGGGTTCCCCTTTCTCCACAACCTCTCCAGCATGGGTTGTCACTTGAGTTTTTCATCTTGGCCATTCTGATGGGTGTAAGGTGAAATCTCAGGGTTGTTTTGATTTGCATTTCCCTAATGGCTAATGAGGTTGAGCATTTCTTTAAGTGCTTCTCTGCCATTCGATATTGCTCTACAGAGAATTCTCTCTTTAGCTCTGTTCCCTATTTTTTAAGTGGATTACTTGGTTTGCTGCTTTTCAGCTTCTTTAGTTCTTTATATATACTGGATATGAGTCCTCTGTCAGATAAAGGGTTGGTAATGATTCTTTCCCAATCTGTAGGCAGTCGCTTTGTTTTGATGATGGTGTCCTTTGCCTTATAGAAGCTTTTAAATTTCATGAGGTCCCATTTATTGATTGTTGCTCTTAGAGCCTGTGCTGTTGGTGTTCTGTTCAGGAAGTTTTCTCCTGTACCAATGAGTTCTAGGGTATTCCCCACTTTTTTTTCTAGCCAATTTAATGTGTCTGATTTTATGTTGAGGTCTTTGATCCACTTGGACTTCAGTTTTGTGCAAGGTAATAAGTATGGATCTATTTTCATTTTTCTACATGTAGATATCCAGTTAGACTAGCACCATTTGTTGAAGATGCTATCTTTTTTCCATTGTATGGTTTTGGCATCTTTGTCAAAAATCAGGTGTCCATAAGTGTGTGGGTTTATTCCTGGGTCTTCTGTTTGGTTCCATTGATCCACCATTCTGTTTCTATGCCAGTACCATGCAGTTTTTATAATTGTTGCTCTATAGTACAGCTTGAGATCAGGGATGGAGATACCTCCAGAAGATATTTTATTGTAGAGGATTGTTTTAGGCATATACCCAAAAGAGGCTCAAGTACACAAAAAGGACATTTGCTCACCAATGTTTGTAGCAGCTTTATTTGTAATAGCCAGAGACTGGAAGCAGCCCAGATGCCCCTCAACTGAAGAATGGATGCAGAAACTGTGGTACATCTATACAATGGAGTATTACTCAGCAATGAAAAATAAGGAAATCATGAAATTTGCAGGTAAATGGTGGGACCTGGAAAGGATCATCCTGAGTGAGTTGTCCCAGAAGCAAAAAGACACACACGGTATATACTCACTCATATAAACATACAACATAGAATAAACCCACTAAAATCTGTACATCTAAACAAACTAAGCAAAAGAGAGGACCCTAACTAAAATGTTCAATCCCCATTCCAAAAGGCAAAGAGGATGGACATCAGAAGAAAAAGAAAACAGGAAACAACCTAGGAACCTGCTACAGAGGGCCTCTGAAAGCCAGAAGAAGAAAACAGGAAACAACCTCGGAACCTGCCACAGAGGGCCTCTGAAAGCCTCTGCCCTGCAGACTGTCAAAGCAGATGCTGAGCCTGATGGCCAACTGATGGGCAGAGTGAATGGAATTTTATGTAAGAAGTGGGAAATAGTAAGAGCTGGAGAGGACAGGAACTCCACAAGGAGAGCAACAGAACAAGAAAATTTGAACACAGGGAACTTCCCAGAGACTCATACTCCAGCCAAGGACTATCCGTGGAGATAACCTAGAACCCTGACAATGTAGCCACTTCTGATGAGAACTGATAGACTAAGATCAGAAAGGAGAGGAGGACCTCTCCTATCAGTGGACTTGGGGAGGGGCATGCATGCAGAAAGGGGGGGAGGGTGGGACCGGGAGGGGAGGAGGGAGGGGCTTATGGGGGGATACAAAATGAATAAAGTGTAATTAATAAAAAAAAAAAAAAAAGAAAACCAACAGGCATCTACAGAAAAATAATAAAAATGAGATAAATCAAAAACAAATAAATTGGAATAGCAAAAAATAAACAAATGGAATAAAACAAGTCAGAGAAAACACAAGAAATATATATAGACACAGAGATACATACATATGCACAAACAGAAATCCCATAAAAATACAAAACTGGAAGCCATAATATACACAGGAAGGGCATGTAAGGTTTAAAAAAATGCCCTGACAAAATATTATGAGACAAAATAGTTACAAAGATGCCGTTGATTTTATTTTGTACTGGCTGTCTAATGCTGAGCATGGGGCTTACCCTTAAAGGTGATTTGTATGCCCAGTGAGAAGCCATTGGAGAAAACTAATTTTCCATTTGAGAGTGGTTATCAATTCTGGTTTAGGCATGGGGGTTAGGTCCACTTCTCCTCTCTGGGATAAGATCCCACTTTATGTAAACGCATGCAGGCCCAGTACCTACTATTACAGTCTCTGTGAGCTCATAAGTGCATCTACTGTGCTGTGTTTAGAAAACCTTTCTCCTTGTTGTCCTTCATGCCCTCTGGCTCTTATGCTCTTTCTACTTCTTCTCCTGAAATATTTCCTGAGGCCAGCGGGGAGAAATTTGACAGAGACATTCCACTTAGGACTGAATGTTTTAATGTTTTTGCTGTCTGTATATTGTCAAGTTGTGGGTCTCAGTATTTGTTCCTATCTATTGCAGGAGGAAGCTTCTCTAATGATGGCTGAATAAGGTACTTTTTTATGAATATAGCAAAATGTCATTGAGAGTCATTTTATTAGCATATCAGTAGTATTTGGCTTTCCCCTAGGTCCATGGCTTATTTAGCAGTTCTTGACCTCTCCAGTAGTATTGGGTTTGGGTTCTATCTCATGGGGTGGGCATTAAAAATCAGATATTGGTTGGTTATTCCCACAAGCTTTGTGTCACCATTGCACCAACCTGTCTTATAGGAAGGTCACAACTGCAGATTGTGGGTTAGTAGGTGGGTTGGTGCTCACTTTTTCTCTTTTGGTAACATGTAGAGGACCTTCCAATATCATGAACAAAGTCTATAAGGATGAAGGCTCTACATAAGAATCAGCTTGACTTCTGGGAGTTCAATAAGTTATACAGATGTTGTCTTCAGCAAGTCTTCAATGACTTAACAACTATCATCCACATGTAAGCAAATGCATATCATATTTGTCTTCCTGACTCTGGGTTACCTCACTCAGGATGATTTTTTTCTAGCTCCATCCATTAACCTTCAAATTTCATTATTTCATTTTTAATGGCTGAGTAATATTTCATTTCTTGATACATTATTTTTTCTATTCATTCATTGATGAACATATAGACTGTTTCCAATTTCTGGCTGTTATGAATAGAGCAGAAATGAACACGGTAGAGCAAATGTCCCTGCAGTAGGATGAAGCATCCTTTTGGTATATGCCCAAAGGTAGTATAGCTAGATCTTGAGATAGATGTATCCTGTCCTTCCTGAGGAATCACAATACTGATTTCTATAGTGGCTGTAACAAGTTTTCAGTCCCTCCAGCAATGGATGAGTTTCCCTTCCTCCACATCTTCACCAGTATGAGCTGTTATTTGTTTTACTGATCTTGGCCATTCTGCCTCCTGTAAGATGAAATGTCATAATAGTCTTGATTTGCATTTCCTGAATAATAAAAGAACTTGCTGTAGGTATCACCATTCATGATCTCAAATTGTACTATAGAGCTATAGTAATAAAAACAGCATGGTATTGTAGGCATAGAAACAAACACATTGATCAGTAGAAAAAAATTGACAACTCAAACATAAATCTACACACTTAATTCTTTTTTAATAAAGAAGCACCGAAATACACATGGGACATTTTCAAGAAACGGTACTAGTCAGACTGGATGGGTGAATGGATAAGAATGCAAATAAATACATATTTATCACCCTGCACAAAACTCAACTCCATACGGATCAAAGACTTCAACATAAGACCAAACACACCGAACCTGACAGAAAAACAAAAAACAAAAAACAAACAAACAAAAAAAAAACCTTGGGGATATCCTTGAATTCATTCAAACAAGAAAAAAACTATCTGAACAGAACATCAATAGCACAGACACTAAGAACACAATAAATGGGATCTCATGAAACTGAAAAGCTTATATTTGCCAAAGGACACCATCATCTGGACAAAGCAGCATGCTACAGAATTGGAAAATACTTTTATCAACTATACATCTGATAAATAACTAAAAAACAAAAAACAAAAAAAAAAACTGGACATCAAGAAAACAACCCAATTCAAAGATGCAGCAAAGATATAAACAGAGAATTTTCAAAAGAGGGGCCAAAATGGATAAGAAAAACTTAAAGAAATGTTCAGCATGGGAGACAGAGGCAAATGGATCTCTGTGAGTTCAAGGTCAGCCTGATATAAAAAGCGAGTCCAGGACAGCCAGGGCTACACATAGAAACCCCATCTCAAAACACTAAATAAATAGAATAAATAAACAAACAAATAAATAAATAGGAATGTTCAACATCCTCAATCACCAGGATGCCAGCTTTTTAACTGAGCATTCACCAGGTTTTCTGATTCTTTTTTTTCTTTTTTTCTTTTTTAATAATTATAGTTTATTCACTTTGTATCCCAACTGTAGCCCTCTCCCTTATTCCCTCCCAATCCCAATCCTTCCTACCTCATCTCCTCCCTTACTCCTCTCCAAGTCCATTGATAGGGAAGGTCCTCCTGCCCTTCCCTCTGACCCTAGCCTATCAGGTCTCATCAGGACTGGCTGCATTGTCTTCTTCTGTGTCCTAGTAAAGCTGCTCCCCATTTTCCTCCT
This sequence comes from Psammomys obesus, assembly GCF_907164565.1. Lineage (NCBI taxonomy): Eukaryota > Metazoa > Chordata > Mammalia > Rodentia > Muridae > Psammomys > Psammomys obesus. The sequence goes on along the minus strand of NW_026596101.1, from coordinate 6,429,418 downwards.
ACTCAGGGGTGGGAGATGATCAAAGAGTCAACCATTGAGTTCATGTCAGAAACAGTCCTTGTTCCCCTAACTAGAGACCACACTTGGATACTGAACTGCTATGGGGTACATCTGTGCAGGGGTTCTAGGTTATCTCCTTGAATGATCCTTGGTTGGAGCATCAGTCTCAGAAAAGACCCCTGGGCCCAGATTTCTTGGTTCTGTTGCTCTCCTTGCGGAACTCGCGTCCCCTACAGGTCTTACTATCTCCCCCTTCTTTCATAAGATTCCCTGCACTTTACCCAAAGTTTGGCTGTGAGCCTCAGCATCTGATTTTTGGGCTACATAGCCTTTAATTCTGTCCCTTTGGTGAGCTCTAATAATACATATAAGCTCTATTACACCGTGAGCTCTCAAGTTACTCTGTATACTTAATAGTTTCTGATACATTTCAACATGCTTTTATTTTTCACTGAATTGGCTTCCCCCCCGACCCCCAATGATACATAGAAGCAATTAACTCCCCATCTGTTCATCTTGATATTCGCATTTCATCTGTTTTCAAGTTCCAGAAGAATATCTCGAGGAATGTCCATTTTATAGTACTTTGTAAACAATCTGGGGCAAGAGCACTTTGCACCCACTACCCAACCAGGTAATAATCTTGTAAGAATGTGATTGCCTGCTTTCTCACTGCTTTGTTCTACTGACCACTTCAGGTGCCATTGAGAATTTACCTCTTCTATAATACAACCCACTGTCATTTTCTTAGACCTCAATCCTGAGCTGTCTCATCCTCCCTCATAGAACCATCACTATGGATTCAATTAATTCATAAGTTCCACAATAACTGATATGAATCACCAGGATCCCAGAAAGAAAGATCAGCTAGGCCAACATAACACTCACCCCCCGCAAAAAAAAAAAAAAAAGAAAAAGAAACCAAACTCTTCTGGCTTGCTTTCAAATAAATATACCAGAGGAAGAGCCTAGGTCTAGGTAAGTTAGAACTTTGATTTCCTTTTGTGCAATGTTCAGATAAGAATAACAGCAGAAGCCATTCTATTTCTTCCATATGGATTCTGTGAATATCATAGAAGATACAATGCAAATAAAAGCTACCTTGCAGTGTATGGCTTATTGTTATTATCATCTGCTGTTTTATTGTTGAAGTTCTTTCATGAGAAAAAGATGTTCTAGTGATGGAAAATAACTTCAAAAATAGAAAAATCTTCTTTGTCAAGTCTTTATTACAAATATAGATAAACATTTATTTGGGCCTTACCCCATGCTAGCCACAATTTTAGATTATTTTCCATGTATTATATCATTCAATTCTAAGACCTGCTTTGAGAACAATGTCTTTGTGTGCCTTATTCAATTACTAACTTCTTCTAGTCTTTATCTCAGGCTGAGCATAGTTTTATGAAAGTGAAATTCCCTTATAATAGATGATTAGCTTGGAAATAATGATCCCTCAAATAAGTACAATGATTGATATTTTACACAGAGCAGAGGTCACATTAAACTGTCCTAACAAAATACAATTTTTTTAGTCTTTCACATCAGGGAAGGAAACTTAGATATTGTGGCCTCAAAAGAAACTTGGAGAATGAATGAATTCAGGTCTATCTTTTTACAGCTTTTATTGTGTGTGTGTGTGTGTGTGTGTGTGTGTGTGTGTGTGTGTGTGCATGTGTGTCTGTATTGTGCATGTGTGCATTTAGGCTAGCATATATGTGGATATATGGAAGGGTGTACATGCATGTGCGGTCTCTACTTGGTGTCCTGGATCATCCGTGGTCACCCTTCCACATTGTTCATTGAGGCAGGGGTCTCTCAGACAAACTCAGAGGTCACAGATATGAGCAGTCTCCCTAATCTGCTTGCTCTGACCAGCCTTTGTCTCTGCCTCCTGAGGCTTAGAGTACAGGTGGCCACCATACCCATCTGCCATTTCTTTTAGTCTTTTTAAATGTTTCTCTTTATTACTTGATAAGCTGTAATATTATCTTACACAGTGATTATTTGTAAAGGAAACATTGGGAATGGAGACATGTATCGTCCAGTCGTTAAAAGCATGTACTGCTCTTGCAGAGGACCTGAACTCAGTTCTTAGTATGCACATCTGAGAGTACACGACCTCTGGCACCCCTGGGCATGTGCACTCACGTCCACATGCCTACACTTTAGCACACCTGTACACATAAACTCAAAACTGAAAATAGGAGCTGGAGAGATGGCTCAGGGGTTAAAAGAGCTTTCTGTTCTTGAAGAAAACAAAGGTTCCCAGCACTCAGATAAAAGCTCACACTATGTGAAAGCACTCTGTATGACCTCTTCTGCTTAATAAATATATTAAGAGTAAAATTCCAAGGGAAACTATGGGTATATACACTCTTTTTTTAAATTAAATTTTTAGTTTTTAACAGTTTATTTAATAACAGTTTGTTTACTTTGTATCCCAGCTGTAGCCCCCTCCATCATCCCCTCCCAATCCCGCCCTCCCTCCTTCCCCTCCTCCCATGCCCCTCCCCGAGTCCACTGATAGGGGAGGTCTTCCTCCTCTTCCATCTGACCATAGCCTATCAGGTCTCATCAGGACAGGCTGCAACCCATCTGGTATTTTGTGTAGGATTTTAAGAGCCCAAACTCTAGTCTTTATATTTGTATGGAAGTGCTTCAACCAGTGAGAACCTTTCCAGTCCCAAAATGGCGCATTCTCAATCACTGTACTCTAGAGTCTCTGTAGGAAGGCCCAAGAAGGGCTATGTCACAACCAGATTTTTAATGAGCAAGTTCTAAATTCCCTTGCTCAGATCATTCCAACTATTTCATTTGGAAGAAAAATAAAACAGCATGGGACACAACACAAAGTAGTTAGTGTCATTAAATTGGTGTAACAAATGGAAGCATGGAGAAAGAGACAATCTAATGGACCCACGGAAATGAAAAAGCAAGGCTTGCACTTTGGTGCAATTCTCCAGTCTCCCCTTCAATCCTCCTAATAACCCTGATTTATGGCATGTAAAATGCTACAGCCGAAGGAAAATCAAGTACTGTTTGCCTTGTCCTGTACCTCCTTCCCCCGTCAGTGGTATTGTGAAAAGCTACCATGTAGACCCAATACTTCCTGCCACAGTTCAACACTCTTTTCTTCCTATTGCTTTTGCTTTTCTTTCTTTTTTTTCTTTTTCTGCAATGAGACAAAGAAGCAATTACCTCTCTGTCTGCTCATCTTGATACCCATGCTTCATTGGGCCAGAAAGAAGAGGAAATGAAAATGAGAAAGCTGAAGACCAAAAGACCTAAAACGTGAGAAAGATATACAAAGTTTTTAATTCAATGAGATTTGCATAGAAATGTGCAGTTAAAGTTTCCTCCTTCCTCTCTTTCTTAGGGGGAAGCTTAATTGCCTCTGATTAAGGCAAGAAAATCTGAAATAATAATAAACTTCTAAGATTCACAAAGCCTGACATACTACATCTTGCATTTATATTGTGACTTACCATAAACAGGACATGTTCCATATCTTATTTCATTTATTACTAAAGCAATACTCATTCATTAAGCAATCATTTGAGCTTAGAATATCAAAGGATTTAGTAGGAAAATGTGATTTTGAATAGAAACAAAGGGCTTCTCATTGAACTGAGTGCTTTGCATTTATTATCTCTGGTTCTCACAACAAGGCAGGCACATCAGTCAGGATTACGATACAGTCTGAAGTTCTCCAGCACATACTACTGAGATAACCAAGAGGAACTCAGAAAGGGTAGCAAAAGGCCACAGGAGTCATAGCTTCCAACAGGGTAAGGCAGCCAACCTTGTGATGCAAAAGGAGGAAGCCTGAGAGAATACTATGCACTCACTTTCTGGCTGTTTGCTTCCCTGCCATCACTCTACTGACTGAACACAATGGGAATTAAAGGGCAGTATGCCTTGAGACGACCTTTAACATGCACCTCCTGAGTACAGAATAGTGTAGAAAAGGCAAAAGTGTGTTAAGAGGGGAGAATCAATCCCGGATCCTTCCTTCTTCCAGTATCAATTCCCACCATCTACTTGTATCTTTAATATAATTGAAAATGGCTCCAAGTCAGAATGGAATGATGACAATCCAGTCTCCTGAAAACTGAAACCTAAAAGATGAGTAACTACAACCTTTTTTTAAGTTCAATTTTAATTTTTCTCTTCACAATTTATTCATTATATATCCCCTATTGAATCCCCCTCCCTCAACTCTTCCCATTCCCTTCCCCTAGTCCACTGAAAGGGGAAGCGCTCCACTATTGCCCTCTGCCCATAGCTTGTTAAGCCTCATCAGGACTGCCTGGATCCTCTTCCTCCATGGTCTGGCAAGGTTGCATCATCAGGGGTGAGTGATCAAAGAGCAGTCAACTGAGTTCATGATAGAGGAACACCCTGTTCCCCTCACTCAGAGATCCACATGGAGACTGAACTGCCAATTGGCAACATCTGAACAGAGGGGCTAGGTCCTCTCCATGCAAGGTCCTCCATTGGGGCATCAGTCTCTGCAGGACCCCCTGGGCTCAGAAATTTTAGCTTTGTTGGTCTCCTTTTAATAAGAGACCAAAAGCATAAAAGATAAATAGGAATAAAATACAACTGTTAGAATGCTCCTCTGTGGTCTCTGGAACTGAGCGCAAGGCCTGAACTGCTAAGCATAGCAGCCTGCCTCTCTCCTCCACCACTGCATACTCCTTTTGCCCTCCTCATGTTTCTCAATGTGATGGTATTCTTCACTAACAAGATGACTGGATCTAATGAGGCACTCTAACCCTCATCTTCAGTGAACGCACTGTTGTCGTTAACAGAGAAAACAGTTGTTTTATCATTTAAAAAATATTACTCATATGCTTCTCTCCAAGAATACTGACTTTCCATTGACATCCTCATTCATGATATAAACTCAGCCTATACCCAGAGCCAAGAACATCCACTCACCTGGTTGGTAAGATTGTTTTTTTGGCACACAGAACAACGTGGAGAAGGGTGAAAATTCTAACCTGACAAGAGACACTCAGCTCCACACAGTTCACTGTTTCTGTATCAGATAAACAAGTTAAGACATCTGGTCAGAAGAAAGGGCTCAGGAGTAAAAGTTTTGCCTTTCATTCTAGAGGACCTGGGTTTGGTTCCCAGCACTCACTGGAGACTTAGAAGCATCTGTTTTCCAGTTCCAGGGGATCTGACACCTCTTCTGGTCTCCAGAAGCATCAGGCAAGCATGTGTTACACAGACATAGATACTGGCAAAACACCCATACACATGAAATTTAAAAAATCCAATTGAAAAAAAGAAAAAGAAAGAAGCTAAGACTCCAAAAGGCAAAAGAGTTTGCCTCAGGTCACACAGTCTAAACCCTGTGTTATTCTGTAAGCCACTAATATCAGACAGAAGAGGAAAAAAACCTTTTTCAGTTTCTAGTCAATGAGATTAGGTTCATCTTAGATGCAAACCAATTATCAGCTTAAAACACTTTGTTACATTGATAAGTAAATCCAAAGTTCCCTCCTGTGGTCATTAAAATTAAAACGTAAAGATTATGATGAGCAAGGGGTTGAAAGAGCTCTATTAGCTCACTTCGTGTCATGTGTTCTTAAAGATGGCTTCACTCCTAATCACCACCACCCATAATCAGTCACTAGAGCAGTGGTGTCTAATGGAAATACAATGTGATGTATGTGAATAAATTTATGTTTTCTAATGACCATGTTTTAAAAAGTAAACGGAAATAATTGAAATTTGTTTTAATGGTATATCTTAACCCAACATGTTCAAAATATACTCATGAATTCACAGTTCATTTTCATTAAATTGGCTCATTGTGATACTTTTATAACTTAATGTAAATATATAAATATTATATTATATATTCATGATTTATATATAACATAGTATTAATAAATATCTAAATTACATAGATATATTATGTATTATATTATATAATTATATTATATATTATGCAATATATTATATAAATGTGTTATGTGGCTATAATATATTCTATAAATATATTTTTATATTATATAAAATATTGTGCAAATATATTATATGAATATTTATATATAAATACAATCTATCTTGATGATAACAAAATATTAGAGATGTGGTAGATTTCCTGGTTCACAGCCTTAAATAATTGTAAGTTCATGGAACTTCATTATTAGGACTGTTGTAAGTCAAAATAAAGAGGAAAAATTAGTCCTTGGGGAAGAAAAATAACTTTGATGTCTGGCCTCCATAAGCATGTGCACACAAGCACATATTCCTGTATGTACATACACATACCTTCTGAATCTTAGTGCTCGATAAGGCAAAGACAGGGCACACCTGCAAATGCTAGTAGGGCCCACCTCATGAAGACAGGGGACGATCATTCAGCACCTTGCACTCAGAATGGCCCTAGTCTGGGTTTATTGCTAGGCTGTAGATTTATAAGTCTTAATAATGTTGTGACTGAACTTATGGTGTTCAGAGGAGGTCTAACGGGACAACAGAGAATGTGGGTGCACAGAGGAGATACATGTGGCATGTACACGTCTCCTTTTTATTTTTCTGTTACTCAGTGGCATCCGTGAAGCTGCATTAGCAGAGAATTCTAGGAGTCAGACAACATGTAACAGTGCAGCAAGACAGTACAAGATTACACACATCTGAGTTAGCAGGCAGCCCAGAGAGGCCATGTTGCTATTTGAGCCCCGGTTTGCTTCAAATTATTGACATTTTTTTTCCTACAAAAAATTGAATTCTAAGAAAAATGAGCAACTTATAACCCACCATCACACCCTTTTTACTTGTTTTTTGTTGTTGTTGTTGTGTTTTGTTTTGTTTTTCCCCTAACTTAATTAAGCATGCTATGAATGGTGACGGGTCAGAAAAGGAAAGTCAGGCATCCCATAGCGGCTTTCTCTTTGTCCTTACTCATCAGTAAGCCTCCTGTGAAGAGTGTGGAAGAATGTGTGTACACCAGGGAGACAAAGAATAGCTAGAGAGTTGGCATGGGGCACGTTGTCACTGTTCTGACACAAAGTAGCTGTGTACAAACTAGCAGAACCAACTGAATGACTCTGGCAATACTTCATAGAAGTTAAATGCTCCTGTATTTGTATTAAAAAATAGAACTGAGCTGGAGAGATGGCTCAGCAGCTAAGATCACCTACTGCTCTTGCAGAAGATTCACGTTCAGTTCTCCACATCCAAGTCTGACAGCTCAAAACCAGCCATGATTCCAGCTGTGGGGCATCAAATACCTGGCCTACATGGGAACCTGTACTCATATTCTCATTTCCTCCCCAAAGCACACATATTACTAATTAAAGATAAAAATAAAAAGTTGGCAATTGAGTTGTGTGTATCAAAACACACCTACCTATAATCCCAGAACCCAGGAGGCTGGACCTATAATTTACGGTCATCCTGGAAAATGTCTCAAGAAATGACAACAATAAACTTATCATGAAATGTAAGATAGATGGTTAAAAGAAACATAAATTTTTAGTTTTCCTTCTTTGAAAGAGTATTAAACAGAAAAAAAAAGAGAGGGAAAAAAAAACCTGTGACAAAAAGGAATCTGCAACACACTTCAGTATTTGTCATGATACTTTTGAACCTGTACTCCAAACACTGATTCTGTACTGGGCCTCTCACATGCTCTGTATTGAGCCCTAAGAGCAAGAATGTTACTTTTACTTCAGACATTTCTGATTCCATATGATACACTTTTCCTCAAAATCCACATACAACCTCAGTATTTTCTCAATGCCCTAAACAATATGGGAAAAGACATGAGTTAAGTCTCTGTCACATTCCTTCCACCCTATAGATCATACAGTAAAATCTTGGAGTTGTAAAGATCTTTAAATATTGTCTCACCCCGAGACAATAAAAAAGGTCGTCCTGGGTACCCTTTAATATGGTCCTATGGTAATAGATGCGTGGAGGGATATAATAAAGATCCTAAGACTACTGGAACCTGTTGCAATTAGGCATGTGCCTGCTTAGTGAAGAGCCCAAGGGAGGAATGTCACAGCTCAGAGGCTACCCTGGTGGGATACTTTAACTTCTGAGGAGGTCAGACAGGCTCAGGGGATGTCACCTTGTTCCTTTCCTGATGGAACAACCTTGAGAAAGCACTCTCTCTAAAGTGTCTCTCTAAGAATCTATCTCACTTATAGAAATGATGACTTAAAAAAAACTACCTCGTAAGTTGTAAGAATTTGGTGAAATATATAATAAAGATTAAAGTGCCTGTTGGATCATCCATTATACCGCAGGCACTCAGCGCTGTTCTTATTACATACTGGCCATAGCAATTCATAGTATCTGTTCTTGGACCTATGGGTAACAGTGGCATAAACAATGTCATTTTTATGCCATTTACACTCTATTCTCATCCCCTAAAATGCACAAACAGGGACGCTATGCCTGTGTCAATGCTTAACTTTTCCCCCAAAAAGTTCTATTTCTCTCAAAATTGGAAGCTTGCACTTTCTCTGCCCCCAAAAGCAGGGAACCTTTAGCAAGCTGCTGCTCTCTCTCCAGACTCCACTTGCCTGACCTGTAAAACCAAGAAATTAAAGTCCAGTTGATGCTACAGGCTGGTCATTCCCAGGCGACTGTGTTCGCAGTGGTGAGGACCACTCTGAGCCACAGTTCAGAGGAGGTTACAAATATTGAGTCCTTCATTCCAGGTTTGACAGTTTTACTATAAACTAGTATGCCTTGCACAAACACACATATCTATTCCTTCTTCTCTGGTCACAAAGTTCAAGGTTTTTATTAACAAAGGATTCAGCTGGATTAAAAAAAAATTAATTTTCCAGTACCTCAGGGGTTCTAAAAAGCTAAAAAGGGGTTCTAAAAGTGACCCAACATATTCATTTATGGGTGCCACTCTGTGCTCTTAGGGAGGGGCCAGTGTGATGCTAATGTTTTCTTCTCACCTTGGCTCCCTACCTACCCATGTGCGAACATTCTAGCTATAACACTCTAGTCAAGTCTTTTCCTGTTTTGATTGGATCTACATAGCTAAGTACAATGGTCAAATTGGGAGGCGCTTTTTTTTCTTTCATTTATTTCTTGTATTTTCATTGCCTGTGTGTACGCACATCATGTGTATGAGTGAATGCACCAGAGCACATATATGGTGGTCAAAAAACAACTTCATGAGTTTTCTCCTTCTGTTTTTTTTAAGTGAATTTGGGGGATCATCAAACTTAGAGTCCCAGGGCTATATAGAAGAGCCCTCACACACACAGCTGTTACACCAGCCCAAATCCAAGTATAGACAAAACAAATATAAATATACATATTGTACAAGATATGTATTTGCACCAGACCATTTTATATTAGATATGTGGGGGGGGGGGGGTTGGAGATTGGGGTGTGTTTGGAGGTCAGAGAACAATCTCAGGTACTGGACCTTTTCTTTCACCTGTTTGAGAGAGAATCTCTTTGTTGTTTGCCACTGTGTAAACTAGGCTGGCTGGACTCCGTGTTTCTGTGGATTGACCTCTCTCTGTCTCCTATTTCACTGTAGAAATGCTCAGATTACAGGTGCACTCATTCAGGCCTGGCTTTACATGGGTTCTGGGGATTTGACCCAGATTTTCACATTTGTACAGTAACTGCTTTACCAGTCCCTATATAGGAAGTTTCAAGTCTTCATAGCTTGGGGTTACAGCATGGCTTTTGTGAACCAGGAATCACACACTCTGATCTCACGCAAACCTTTCCTACACATTTCAGAGCACAGCTCGGGTGTTAAGAATGAAGACACGACAGCCACGTTATTTGAGTCAGATCCTGGATCTCCATTTCAGCTGCTGTTCTACAATAAAGACTCCCAAGTCCCCCGCTGGTCTTTGCTTGTCTATCCACAATATGGGAATAAATGGCTAACTCCTAAAGAGTTGTTTCAGGACATGAGAGGCAACACACACTGAGCATTTGGTCAGCTGACTGCATATGTTTCACTAGGACGGTCATCTCAAGCCTCTTCAGTAATGACCTCTGTAGTTACCTTCTAAGTTTGGGGCTCTTTCACCCCTCCTATTTTACAGATATGTTAACATTTGCAGAACAGCACTTACTTGCCTAAAGCTATAATTGACTGTGCATGGTGGTGCAGTCCTGTAAGTCCAGCATATAGGAGCCAGGGTCAGGAACATCACTGTAAATCAAGACTATACAGCTATACAGGGAGTTCCAGGCCAGCCAGGGCTGCATAGGGAAACCTTGCTTCAGGAAATATATTTAAATCACATTTCAAGAATTTTATTTATCAAGCATGGTGGCTCACATCTGTAACCCCAGCGCTGAGACTGAGCATATAGACTGCTCTGATATCAAGATTACATAGTGAGTTCCAAGCCAGTTTTGAATTCAATGTGACACCCTATCTCTAAACACCTTTTAAAAAATAATCGCTTTTGTTGAGCAAGCCTGGATAGATTACTACTCTTTAGCACAGACAGAACTAGAACCCAGTTCTTTCCAAACCTCAGAGCACTGCCTTCCCCAGGAAATAGTCAGTTCACTGTGTACATACATGCTTATATTCACTTTATGAAATGCTTCTTTATTATATGAACTTCTTGAGTAAGGATTTATATCATATCTTGATTGCGTGGCCCCATTCCTAGCACACAGTAAACAAATCTAAGTGAGCAAAATCTACAAGTTCTTTGCACAGAAAAGCTCTTTAAGATGCTGCACAGACACTGACAGCCAGTTGTTTTGTTCTCAGGGCCTAGCTTAGTGCAGTCACTTAGAGAAGGGGCTCTGGAGCAAGAGTAAGGGCTTAAAATGCACATCTGCCAATTGTTAAGTTTCAAATCCAGGATGACCCTGCTTTGGTGCCTATTTAACATATCAAAGCGACCTGGCCTCCAGGCTCTCCCAGCCTCCCTCAGTGCCTACCTGTTGTAGGGCAATGCAAGAAAAATGGAGGTCTCTGTAAAGGAGAAATTATCCTACCTTTGTTTGTCTAAGTTCCCAAGGTAGTCTCTCCCCCTCTGTGCATGTAGCAGGAACACATGTGTACACATGTATATGGACATGACAGTGGCTCTGCTCCTCTGATGCAGACTATAAGGCACATGCAGAGCCTAGTGTTAACTGTTAGAGGTAATATATTTTGTAAGTTGTTGAACACATAACAAAACCCAACACAATAGCTATTAAAGATACATTTATTTCCTTGCCTGAAACTTGTCTGAAGGAATCGTGTCTATAATTTAATTATGTATGTGAATATTTTGTTTGTATGTATGTATGCTCACCACGTGGGTGCCTGGTGCCTGCAGAAGTCAGAAGAGAACTTTGGGTCCCATGGAACCGGAATTACAGATGGCCATGATCTGCCTGATATGCATGCTAGGAACCAAATTGCAAGAGCAGCAAGTGCTCTCCAGCACAAAAGTATTTTTTAATAATAAAAATTAATAGATTAACTTAAATTTTTTTCAACAGGTTTACTCCAATGACAGCCAAAGTTCTGAGAACTAGGACAACATGAAATTAAAAAGACCAGTGTAATATTACTTGGTAACTTTTAAAATTAATGATATTATATAGTAACAAACTGAATTGCTTATATTTTAATTGTGCAATATTATTTATATGAACCATTGATAAACAGAAGATAAAAATTGAGAGAAGTAGAGATCATGTCCTGCTTAGAGAGAGGATGGGCATGACTTGACTAGGAGAAAAAATAAAAGAGGGAGGCAGTGTCTCCCGAATACCTGAAACAGGATAAATGAATCCGTTTATTTTAGGTGATGAACTCTGTCCATTCAAACTTTTGGTCGTGTAATAAGTGGTCAGCACATAAATCACTGGATCAGGACACTGACTGGCAGGTCAAAGACCCTCCCTTCAGGCATGATGTTATGTAGTTTATTTAGAAAATACCTAAATGTCTCCTGGGTCTAGGATATTAGAGACAGCAGCAGGCCCTTCAGCAGTATCAAAGTGCACCCCATGGATAAACGTGCCCAGACTAAAAGGCCAGAAATCCTTGGCCATCTGCTGGAGCACAGCTTTGTTCTCACCCTCGCTTTTGATTAAGGGATCACAAACGGACTGTTATTAATACCATAAGTTCAACTTTGTTGGCCATTACACAATTGGCACCTTACAGACAACCTGCCTACTTTTTAAGCATGACATTTGAGCTAATGTCCTGTCCTTTAGCCAAGACACACTGTACTAAAAATCACTGGAAACTGAAGGCAGCGAAGGTTCAGCAATCAAGCCTTAGATTATAATTACTATCGCTCAAAGCTCACAGTGAAGAGGTCCATCTGCATTGTGAGGATACAGCAGCAGAGTCCGGCTCATCACCAGGTCACCCTAGACTGCATTCCAGCATAATGCTGAGACACCCAGGAGAAACAAGGAACAATCTACACTTACTCCACCAGATTCCCCAAATCTTTTGCACTCACTAGATTCCATTGGCATTCTCCTAACAGAGCATATTCCATTCAAAGCTGGGTGTCAGTATAATGTTCTTGTGGAATGTATACAATCTACCCTTGTTCGTTCCCATGCTGATTTCTCTACCCCACTATCTCATTTCTATCTGGACATTGCATTATGATGCTTATTCTAAACATCACCTGTCTCAAATTTGTATAAACATGCTACCATTTGTTCTCTGTATTGTTAATAAAACAACCAGCCAGTGCTGAGCAATGAAGAGAATAGTGTGGGCCATCCTGGTCCAGAGAAGAGGTGAAAGAAGCAAGTGGGAGGAAAGTCTGGGAGAGAGATCTGAAAGGAGAGGACCTGGAAACACCAGGAAAGATGAACTGGACCTAAGATATGACTAAACAGCAAGAATAATGTGGGAAATCTTAATGGGAGAAAGCTATGTGAGGTTGGAGGTTTAGGATGTAGTGACTATTGCCTAGGATTGTGCTCTAGGTTGATTAAATAATTCCTAGTCTCTGTGTGGTGATTTGGGTAAACAGCTAGTTTAGGAATAACCACTGTTTAACTAAAAGATAAATCAATAATAAATATTAATAATCATCAACAGTTGGGTGTTAGAGTAAAACTTGTACCTCTTCCTTCTTTTATTTTCAGAAGCATTTTTTGAAAACTTACTACATATGTAACACCTTGCTAGACATACTAAGAAGTCACTAAAACACTCTTATCCTCCAAACTTTATAGTCTAAGGAAAGAAAAACACACAAACATGAACTGGACACAGACATGGCACCACCTTGCCACAAAAGCATTCATAAAGGGCCATGCTAGAGTGAATGACTCATTCATGAAAGAACCCGCAGTGCAACACAAGCATGAAGAGTTCCCATCACCCACAAAAAAGTCTTTATTCTGTTGTTACAAGTCTAGGAATATGCAAGAAACATAAAAGCCACCAAACACCAAATCTAGACTGCAGAGAAGGCTGAAGGGAAGGAAATCTTTCAAGGAACATAATTTGCCTAACAGCAAATGTCAACCAGTAAGTAACAACTCAGGGAGGCCTAGTTTGTCTGCCTTGCCAAAAGACCATATGGCTATGGTCCACAGAGTCTAGACAAACATAATGTGGGAGTGAAAAGATGGCTCAGAGTTGGAGCACTGAGTGTTCTAAGAGGATGCAGGTTCGATTCCTAGCACCCGCATGGCGGCTACCAACCATCAGTTACTCCAGTTCGAGGAAATGAGATGCCCTCTTCCGGCCCTGCAGGCACTGCACACACATAATGCACAAACATACATGGTGAAGTGGGAAGAAGCCATCAGTAGTAGTCTGTTTCACATTTACAATATTCAAATGCTAAATGAACAAACAGTAATTTACAACTATTAAAAAGAAATAAAGTTATTATCCTGAAAGAGATGTCTATGTGTTTTAAGGCAATAAGAGTCTTTGGGTTTTGTTTGTTTGTTTTTGTCATATGCAGTCATGAGGCATTGAGAATGGCACATGAGCCAGCACAAGCCTCCATGTTCTTTCCATGCTCTTGCCCTCCCTTCTCTTAGACCACTAAAGACGGCATCTGTGCCAATGTCTGGGGAAATTATGATACTAAGGAGACTCAGGGCACTTTATTTTACTTTGTCATTTTAATTTCTTTTTAACCAAAGAATTACAAATATGAGACACACAGCTGTTTTCACACAAAACCCAAAAGGGGACAGGAACATCATCCTTCAGATATCAAACTATACATGCCTCTACAAACTGAGACAGAATTCTAATGATTTGAGATCACTAGCAATCATCTTTCTCTTTTCCTTTCCCTCAAACAAACAAAGCCACAAAGTCTACCACAAAAAGTGTTTAAAACCGAAACCAGCAAATGTCTAAAGTAAAGCTCAGCCCTGAAAAGCAATCATTTTGTCCCCTGGTGCAAGCTAATACCAATTGCCTCCAACAAGGTCCACAGCACAGTTTTAAACACAGAGGACATAGGAACGAGGGCCATTAAACAACCTAGCTGATTAGACAAAATACACATTACCCATTCTGTGATATTTAAGCACAAAAACAACAATGCTGCAATGTTTATCCAACTCAGAGTCAGAAAGAAAAAAATCAAAACAAAAGCCAGAAATATCAATAAACAAGAGTAGACTGAAACTCGTTACAAAACTAAAGAAAGAGAGAGAGAGAGAGAGAGAGAGAGAGAGAAAGAGAAAGAAAGAAAGAAAGAAAGAAAGAAAGAAAGAAAGAAAGAGAAAACAGAATTACTGTTTTCACTCCTCTGCCATACTCAGGTCCTTTGTGTCCTTGAAAAGTCACTTTGCCTCTCTGGATCTCATTTTCCTCTGTGAAATTAAGAGGTTAGAGTAGATAATATTTACAGTGGTGAACAGCTGTATGATGTAACACGAGGGAGTTACAAGGTCTGGTGTCTAATGGCAGCTCTGTCATGAAATGTTAGGCAAAACATTTAACCTTCTTTGAGTCCCAGAATTCCTCATCTATTAAATGGAGATAGAATCATCTGCTCTGCTTCTTTAACGGAGCTGAAAATAAGCATACTGAAAAGGGCTAGCAAACTATACACGTGATTTATGAACTAGAATCACATGATCACTTTTAAAACTTCTAGAAACCTCCAATGAAAAAAATCTTCGTCCTTTTTCTCAATTACCCCAGGATGACTCCATGGCCATGAGCAAACTTGGCTCTGAGGATTGATAGAATGGCTGGAAAGTCAATTTCATGAGGTAGTGTGAATCAGAAGACAACTTCAGACACAGGTGTTCCATGTGACCTCAGGGGAGGCACGCTGGGCTGGGCAAACCTTGATGCAGAACATTCACTGAGTGGTCAGTAGGCTCCATGCTTCAACCCTTCCTTCAGTCACATGTCACCATTGATAACGCCCAGCCATCTCACAGGTGAAATGGCTGAAACTTATGGCATGAGTCTTGCTTACTCCCCAGTGCTCAGATACATGGCAGGCAGTCTGATCCAGAGTCCATACCCTTCACCTCTGACCAGAAGTTCTCAGCCTTTTTAGGTTTAGAACTCTTAAAAAATAAGTGAGGATCTCTAAAGCATCATAAGTGTTCTATCTATCTGTATTTACAGTATTAAAATTTAAAAGTGCTACTAAAAATCTACAGACCTAAAGAAGCTAAACAACAAGGAGGACCCTAGGGAAGATGCTTAATTCTCATTCAGAAGGGAAACAGGATAGACACCAGAAACAGCAGAAGAAAGAGAATAGGACTGGAGCCTACCACCAACATCCTCTAACTAAAAGACTCCACCCAGCAGAGGATCAAATCAGAAGCAGAGACTCACACTCAAGTTTTGGGCAGAACACAGGTTATCCTATGGAAGAAGGGGGAGATGGAAGGATGCAGAGGAAACAACAGCCCCACAAGAAGACCAACAAAAACAAAATGGTCCCAGGGAGGCCAGCAGAGACTGATGTATCAACCAAAGACTATGAAAAGAAGACATAGACCCCTGCTTAAATGTAGCCCATAGACCGATCACTGTCCATGTGGGTTCCCTAGTAGGGGAGAAGAGACAGTCTCTGACATGAACTTGGTTGCCTGCTCCTTGATCACTTCTCCCAGAGGAAGAGGATCCAAGCAGTCCTGATGGGACCTGATAGGTTACAGTCAGACAGTAGCTGAGGACTTCCCCAATCATTGGAAGAGGGATAGGGGAGGAAGCGGGAGAGAGGGTAGGACTAGGAGGAGATGAGGAAGGGGGCTACAGCTGGGATACAAAGTGAATAAATTATAAAAACTAATAATAATAATAATAATAATAAATTGCATGAGCTGAAGAGGTGACTCAGCATTTAAGACAACATTCAGCTGTTCAGAGGACCCGAGCTCAATTCTGAGCACTCATGTCAGGCAGCTTAGGATTGTGTGTCACACCAACTTCTGATACCTGTATTCCTGTATGCATACCTCCACACGCAAAATTTTTTAATTAAAATTGAGAAAAAAATATATTAATTCATTTGAAAATAATATTAGAGAAGAGGGAAGGAGGGCAGGACTGGGAGGGGAAGAGGGATGGGGCTGCAGCTGGGATACAAAGTGAATAAATTTTAATAAATTAAAAAAAACTAAAATAATATTAGCTCATTACTTGTTAATATGAATAAAATATTTTGTGAAAAAAAATTTATGTTTTCAGCTAGGTGTGGTGTCCCATGCCCACATGCTAATATGAATAAAATATTTTGTGAGAAAAATTTGTTTTTAGGTAGGTGTGGTGTCCCATGCCCAAGCTCAAATGTCTCAGCATTTGAAAGGCAAAGGCAGGCAGATATATGTGAGGCTAAGCTTGACTTCCAGTCCAAGCAGGGGCTGGAACATAGTAAGACTCTGACTCAAAAAAAAAATTTATATATATATATATATATATATATATATATATATATATATAT
>NW_026596101.1:6256271-6412507 GCF_907164565.1 Psammomys obesus | reverse complement strand
TATATATATATATATATATATATATATATATATATATATATATGTTTCTCCCAATGTAAAACAGTGGGATGAATGAGTCCCTTTGTTTCACAGGTTTCTTTAAAGTCTTTCTTTAAGGGAAGGGTATAGAAGTGACAATTGCTTCCCCAATGCAAGCCTAGTTCCATAACTAGGAAGATAACTCATTATATAAACAACTAGGAGAAAACCTACAAGAAGACAACCACAATTATACCAGTGTCATTTTAACATTTATCTAGTAAACACCTAAACTTCTAAATTAGAAGGTCACCATATTTAGTGAGTGAAATGGAATAATAATCATAATGAGGTTCTAAATTGCATTTTATACTTCAGTGATAATCCCGGACAAATCAGCTGTTACTAGCAATTACTGATAATTTATTTTTATGAACAGCTTGAATAAGTTTCTAAGGGGAAATTAATGGTGGGGAGCTTGTGTTGGAAAAAAATGCATGTGCCTATATGATTCAGAGAAAGTAGAATGCAAACCCTCCCCAACAAACAGTTGGTGTGTATTCATCTGATAAACGTCCATTCCTGACGCACAGGAATGCACTGCCTTCAGTGCTCTTAGCTCGTGTCTCAGGAGAGACAGTCATATAAGTGAAAATCTCCAACTTATGTTCCCAATTGGATCCCTCGCCTGCATGCATCAATATGGGAAGAGAAAACCACAAAGACATAAACAAACAATAAAATCCGTGAAAGGAATGGAAGTGACCTGAGTGAGTGATGGATGCGTGCGAACAGCCAGGCAAATGTACTCTGATTTTAAGTAGTTCCCAGTGCACCAATGGCTCTCAGCTGGACATGTGGGACAGAGGACGCTTGTGTGTGCTGTCACTCTATGGTCATGATCACATTAGCATATTTTGATAATGCCATGAACTATAGAGCATGTGTGCTTTCCCCTAGTGTCTTCAGAAATTCCTTGTTTTTGTTTCAAGTGGAAAAGCACACAGGAGCTAGGCATTCGAGCGGTAGGACATGGAATTCTCATGGCGGTAAGCTTAACTCTGTCTCCTTTGGTAAAGTAATTTTCCCCAAAATAGATAGCTTCCCTGCAATAAGTAATTATTTGGGAATATATCATACTCTCTGCAATATGACCTCATGTTGTTCTTTATTTATTCCACAACACCTTCTATTATACAGCCGTACATATTCCTGCAATTCCAAGGTTTATGAATGATTAACTGAATCACCAAATAAAAACTCCACAAAGGAAGAACAGAGATTCTAAAAGTCCCAAACTCAGTTACCACTTACAACTTTTTTCCAACCCTCACAACAGAATTCCATTTTTCCAGCCACTTGATTGCATGATAGTTTGTAAGTGTCTTTGGTAAAGCACTCCCATTTCACCCTCTGCTCTCTCAATTTCAGCGGTTAAGTCTTTCCTCTACCACTGCTGTACTCTGAGACTAGCACCTTTCTTTCAAGACGTTAGCTACATTGTCATTATACATTTGTGTGTATATTCCTTTCACATTAAGACTGCCTCAAATCCATAAACCACGAGTTCTATGAATATAGTAACAATATATGACATTTTTCATTCTCTATCCCCTGCACCAACCTACCCAGAGTAGCTATATCATCAATATCTATCAGATGAAGAAACTAATGCATAGTCTATAATTCTGACATTCTGCCTATAGAATATCTTCTCTAAAATTGCCCTCTCTCTTTGACCCTCATAAAATGCACTTTAATTTTTTGAACATGATAGTGACTCCATAAATACAAAATTTGTTATACCTTCCTAAATACACACACACCACCATCAACACCACCACCACCACCACCACCACCACCACCACCACCACCCACAAGTATGTGATAGAGAAATGGGAGAGAAAGAGAAGCAGAATGGTTTGAGCATTATGAAGAAAGGCAGAACTGGAGACTCGAGGGTGGAGAAGCCTGATGTGAGTAGCCTACCCTGCCACCTGAGTCCATGGTGATGTACTGTCCCATGATGCCACTAAGGGCCATGTCTGGGTCCATGGTCACACAGCAGGAGGGGTTTGTGTCAATGGCCATGGCTTTTATTACCACCGAAGGCCATGCAGACATCCCTGGTCGGGGCTGCCTCCTAGAACCACGCTGATGCCCAAGAGTTGTACAGTGCAGAGGCAGCCCAGCCTCTCACTGGCTGCAGCACTCAGAGAGTGGGTCCTAACCATGCAGAGGTAACAGTACCCTGTTACCTAGTAGAGCTGGCCCTGTTTGAGGAGGGGGTGGAGGGGCATGATCACAGGGTAGCTGGCCCTGTCACTCATCTGCCTTGTGGTGGCTGGCAAGGGAGAGATACATCTTCCCACTCTGTCCCTTGCCACTGTGGCAAGAAGAGCTGGCCCCGGGGTCATGAGAGCAGGAAAGATGACCCTGCCCCTACCAGCTACAGCATTGGGTTAGCTAACTGGGGCAGTGCTAGAGAGCTTGCCTTGGTAGTATGGGTGTGGGAGAGCTGGCCAGCTCAGCTCCCATCCAGGTCCAGCTCCAGGGCTTTGAGTTGGAACACCCCAACATCTACCCCATCTGTGAACTGCCACTGTACATGAAAGGGCTGGTCCTGCAGATCCAAAGCTGCAGGATCTCCATGGCTCAGGGCACAACAGGATTCCGAGAGAAGTCCCCAGCAGGATCCAATATTGATAGTATAGCAGAAGCCAGAGGCCTCAAACCAGGCCAATGACTCATTGCAATGAACATTTGCAAGTAAAGTTGTATGGTCAAAAAGGTGTATTGTATGAGACACTACAGCTTCCATGAAGAGATGTTTTGTTTTGTTCATTTTTTAATTCTTTTTTTTTTAATTTTATGTTTGTGGGTGAGGTTATAAAGGCAGAGGGCACATGTGAAGGTATGGGGAGATGAGTGCGACTGGGAGGCATGCTGTGAGGTTCACAAAGAATAAGATAATTTAAAAAGATATAAAAATGTATGCATCAGAATAATCAGATTGTGGATTGGTAAAATAAATGTATGCATATAAAGGAGGGGGAAAAAAACTTCACTACAGCTTTCTTCATTTGGCCCACAGATTTCTTGATGGCCCTTGTTTTTATGTGCAAGCTGAATTAATTCACTATCATCAGGTGTTATGGTACTGATAGAGAAAGCACCTACTTGCTACAACCTTTAAGACAGCCACAAATAGGACAAAAGCTTTTGTTATTTGAACAAAAATCAAAGTTTTACTGAAATTAACTGGCATGTTATAGAATCTAAAATTAATAATAATTATTATTATTCTGCCAGGGTTGGCAGTTTGGCAGAACCATCTGCAATACATTCACTGGCAACAGAGTTGATTTAAGAGGCCCTTATTTGGAGCCATCTTAAATACAAGAAGACATCAGTTTCAAAGCCTATTCCAAAGTCATGTGATCTTTTAGGTGTTCCCACTTCATTGTCATGTTTGAACTTCTACTTTTTAAATAACAAAACATCTTCAAGGGCTAACAAACTAATTCCTGGCTTTCTCTCTCCAAAAGGAAAGCTACAATATGCTTAGTCATTTCCTTATTCCATTATCGATCCTCTTCTCCCCAAGGGCCAAGTCAACACAGAGTGAAAAGAAAGGTCAGAAACATGGCCTCTGGTACTGGACAGCTGTGACTACCTGGCCCCGAGTATTGTATAGGCCAACTAACAATGGTCAGTTATTTAATGCTCTCTCAGGGCTGCTTGGTTGTTTGTTCTGGTCCACAGGCTTCTACTACTAACTCCTTTGACAACCATTGCCATTCAAAAGCCCACCTCATCTAAAACTGGGGTTCTATTCCAGAACAATGGAAAGAGCCAAGCATTTGCATTTGTCCTTTGACACAGTCTCACAGGTGTCCTTCTCCATCCTAAAATTCCCAGGAATTTTTCACCTGAGCTCTCCTGTATGGGAAATAATTGCTATCACTGCCCTGTTTTCTTCTCTGTTTCCTGAGGAGATAAATTCCATGACTTCAAAAATATATAAGCACCAAAATGAAGTTCTTTAGACAATAATAAATGCAGCTTGTATAGGAAAAAAAAATTCGAGAAAAGACAAGGTAACTGTGGATATAACTTATTGGTAGAGGGCTTGCTTAGCACATACAGGGCCCTGGGGTTCAATTCCCAGTACTGAAAAAAGAAATCCAAAAGAAACAAACAAAAATGACATGATAAAAAAAAAACCACTTTCAATTGGTGAAACAGAAAAGTCATTATTGAAAAGTTGGTGGGTAATTCAGGCCTTCCAGATAAGTAAACTCGGTGAACATAGGGTGGCTGTGTGCCTCATTTCACTCAACACAATGTCATTCTTTTCATCAAAACAATTCAGACCTTTTTGTAAAAAGTGGGTGGGGATCGAAGAGACGGCTCAGAAGCTAAGATCACTGGCTGCTCTTACAGGTTCAGTTGCCAACACCCATAG
This sequence comes from Psammomys obesus, assembly GCF_907164565.1. Classification (NCBI taxonomy): domain Eukaryota; kingdom Metazoa; phylum Chordata; class Mammalia; order Rodentia; family Muridae; genus Psammomys; species Psammomys obesus. Next base: position 6,408,060 of record NW_026596101.1, on the reverse strand, counting down.
TAAGCATCGCAACCTCCCCTGTCCTCCAAGAGCACCAACACAAACATATCATACACTCACACAGAAACACACATATGAAACAAAATAAAAAGAACCCTTTTAAAAATCGATAGGTTCCCCCTTTAGTACCCTGAAGTATCTCAGGTTAGAGGATGCAATTCTCGTGGTAAAGGGGGTCATCCTGCATCCCCAATTATTTCAAGTCAAGAGTCTGTTAATAACATTACATGTAGCCAGATATATGGCTCTGCTCTTCTTGGTCCTGATGCCATCTGTTTACTTACAGGCAGCCACCGTCACAGGGTAAATAGAGACCTAACTTCAAAGAGAAACTTAGATATAAGTTGAGCCCAAGCCCTGAAACAACTTCACCGCTGTAGTAGTTATTTTCCTTATTGCTCTGACAACATAACTGAGAAAGCAGCTTAAGAAAGCACCATGCCTCCTGGTTACAGGGCATGGTGCACAATGATGGGAAAAACATGGCAGCCAGGGCTTAAGGAGGTGGTCCTGTTGTGTCCATACTCAAAAAGGAGAAAAAAAATGAAAGAGTGTTCCATTTGTTTTTTTCCTTCTTGTTCAGTCAAGGACCCCAGATGGCAAATAGTGGGGGTCCAAATTTAGGGTGACTCTTTCTACCTCAATGAACCTAATTCTGAAACTTCCCTCACAGGCATACCCAGAAGTTTGTTCCCATGGTGACTCTAAATCCTATTGATCTAAATCCAAGCTCAATCACTCCAGTCACCAAACCCCACTGTGAGGCCATACTCAGTATACATCAAGAAACGTGGGGTCCAGCTTGTGACCAGCTAGTAATGGTGTCATAAAATATAATATACTGAATAAAGTATTGACCTAATTGGCAAGTGTATGGATCATTTTGGGTTGCAAAATGTGAAACTTTTACAATGTGAAGGTGCTCAAATCATCACCCTTCTAATGCGGTGAATTCATAGTTTTATGAATTTTTGTTCTCAGTACCACTGTTCTATTATTTTTTTTAAATATAAACATTATATAATTTCATTTTATAGACTGTTTTGGACCTGTCTTGTTTTTCAAGATGTTATAAAATTCAAGAAAAGATATTTAAAATAAAAAAATAAGAAAATATTCCGAGGCAGGTGGATAACTGTAAGTTTGAGACCAGCCAGGTCTACAAAGTGAGTCCAAGACAGCCAAGGCTACATAGAGAAACCCTGTCTTAAAAACAAACCAAAAAATTAATACTATGCAATATATTTAAAATACAAGTTTCAAAACTCTTGCTGGTATCTTCAAAGAAATAATCATAAAATTTAAAGAAAAACTAATGGTTTTAGATGGTTATATAGATGTAGGTTCTTCAAGCTTTTCATTTCGAAATCTAGAATAGATTGAGCGGGTATGACCATGAGACACTACTAGAAACAGAAAAAAAAAATGATGTTCTGATTTCTTGTTGAAAGGGTTATTGCTCAACCCACCTCTATGGATGCAAATGCTAGAAAGCTCATGGCTGCAGAAAATCTAGTGCCTTTTAGAGTTTCTTTTGAAAGCTTTGAAGAATGAGATTGATGATAGGGTCCCTAATGTCTCTCTTTTTTTTTCATAATCCATACCACAAAAGATTTAAGAGCTAAGCCAGAAAATATCAAATGACTTGTTCAGAAGCGTTCAAGGACAAACACTGATGTTTTCTCACCAACTTAAAGCACTATGATTTTTATGAAAAGGTAAAATGAGATGTGACCAGCAGCATGTCTGGTAAAAGATGCCTTTACACCAGCCACCAGAAGCAGATCAATATAAAATAAATTCATACTTCTCACTGCCTGAAGGAAAAAAAGGCCCTCACAGATCTATAGTGCATTGAAGAAAAACGGTGTTAGCAAATAATGAATACAAAGCTGGTCCTAGTGACCCCCGAGCCTATAAAAATCAAACACATTTTTATGTAACTTTATTATTCCTTACTTAGAGCTAGTGGTAGACAATCCAGACATCCACAGAATAAGGGAAAGATAAAAGGATATTCTTTGCATCATTCTAAGATCTAACTTGGCCATAAAGATGTGGTTTAGTGATTAAATTCTCCTCATTTTGCCTTTAGTGGTAGAAACTGTAAAACCACTAGGAAATAGAAACATGAGACATTTAACTTTATCTTTTAACTAGGCAGAGCCCACACTCAGAATTCATAGGAACAGGGTGTCTTTAGTTTGTGATGTTTGATGATCTTTTAGGCTGCTTCATTTAACTCATTACACTGAGCTTCTCAGTGACCTTATGAGACAATCACAGCAGATAACGCAATCCCCCAATACAGGCGCTGGCAGAGCATCCTTAAGTTATTCATCATGACTAAGAAGATACAGCAGATGCAGGTGGGGCCGCAGCCAACCATCCTTAGTTTTTACCAGTCTTTCCCCAACTGACAAACAGGTACTCTACTTTCTTCCCCGTACGATGATGTTGCTAGCCTCTTTCACCCTGACTTCATTCTCTTTGTGTGGATGTGTGGATATCGGTATGTGTATGAAAGTGTACATTTGTATCCAGGTATTCATGTAAATGTCGTATGTGTGGGCATAATGCATGAAGATTAGGGAACGACCTTGAATCTCTTTTCCCTGGAGCTCTCCACTTTTTTTTTTTAAAGCAGAATATCTCACTGGATTGGAACTTACCCAATAGGCTGTATTGGCTGGCCAGCAAGTCATAGGGCTCCATCTGCCTAATGCTAAGTGTACATCTTTTCCAGATTCACTAAGGAGTTTATCTAATTACTTAGAACATATAATAGAGTCATGAGGTCCTGGATCCAATCCCCAGCACTGAAGGAAAAATTGAATGTCTAGTACAAGGCCATGAAAGTAGAATAGAGTTTCACCCATTTACTGAGGAAACTGAGGAAGGTAGGCAGTTCATTATTTCCTTATGGTTCATGCCTTCTCTTCCAATTCACAATATATGCATTGTTTCTTTTAATCAAGAAAGACAATTGACTCTTTGGGAGAATGTGTCACATTTATCTTATGGCTCCCCGAACCTTTGAGAATTCCAGATCTCACCCTCTTCTGTCCCCAGCTCTTCTCCCACCCAAAGCTTGGAGTCAGCAATCCATCAGATTGACAATAGCTGATGGTCATCATGGCCTGCTATAGCATCCACAAAGGCAGACACACTCTCAAGGAATCTAGGGGCTGGCTCAAATGCAGCTGGTCATGCTTGATCCGATGAACACTCTGCCTGCTGTTAGAAACAACGGCCATGAGTTTTTTCAGGACTTTCAAGCCTCTTGCCTTTCAAAACAAAGCCACGGACTAAACACTCAGACTAGCCTACCCGTTCCTGTTCCTTGGGGTTGAGACTGCAAAAATATCCTTTCTCTAAAATATACACTCATCACTTTTATCTTTAATAATAGACTTGACTGAGAAGTGCACACTGAACATCCCATAGAAACTGATGCTCTCCTACGGTGTTGCCCATTGCAGGAACTAAGATATTACACTATGCCAAGGCATTTGTTAATCCTTTTCTGAAGAGTACCAGAGTTATGTATGATACTAAGCATATCCACGTTCACTACTAAGTCATCTTCTGTCTTTGTCAAGGCTGGATCAGCACACACACATGTTTATGTCACGTATCTTTACAAGCATATATCACATATTAATATCTGTCAGAGCCTGAAAAATAATTGTTTCCACCTAAGGTTTATCTTACAGTCTTCCATTTTATTTCACAAAGGAGAATTCTTTAAAATATTCCTCTTGTGCTCTTCCATCTCCTGACACCAGAAATGCCCTTTGTACAGCACTGATTGATGGATCTCAAAGGCAAAAGAAAACTGTCTCCTTGGAAAGCTATCTGGGTATCTAAATATACAGTAAGGTAGGTTTTTTTTTTGCGATAAATAGCCCATTTTATCCACAGCAGTTTTCATCCCTGGAAATTGCATGATCACGCTAGCTATATATTGTTAGAGGATTTCATTCTGAGATTTTGAGGATGTTTCCTTCATCTGCCAAGAGGCATGTGGTAGATAATTCATCCTTTGTGGTTTCAAACCAAAAGAGAGAAATATGTTAAAGATTAGAATTTCTAGAGAGAAAATGAAAGCAGCGTTAACTTACCTCCATGCACATGTCCGAGAGGAAACCACAAAAGAATTTCTGACAATTGCAATTTGTCTTTAATATGCCAACACACTGCTCACATTCAAGACTCATTAACAAGTTTGTAACATTCATTTCACAGCAAATGTAGTGAGAGGATGTTTTTAACCCACTGATGAAACAAAGGTTTCAACAACTGCTGTCCTTAGCAAAGCAAAATTAAGCCTATATTTTCTACAGGCCCTGAGATAAGAAACAGCCCTTTTACAGTCTCTGGGTAACAGTGACTTGAATGGCTTCTGCTCCCCTTCCACATCAGGTCTGTTAGGGGCTGATAACTCCTCCTGAACTCTACCTGTCTCCTCTATTTCTCTTACTGACAATACATATGTACATATATGTACATACTCCGCTGGTGTTTCTTTACTTTTCTGCATGTCTATTTTACTGAGAACACAGAAGTGAATATGCTATCTCATTCACTGTATGACATTAAAGTAAGAGTGATAGAAACAGGTAAAATAGAGATGTGTTCTTCCTAATTCCCACAGTTCAGGCCTCCTAAGAGACAACAAAGCATTTTCTATAGTGTTCTTCATGTCACTCAGTAGGAATTCTCCCAGGCACATCTTTCTGACTTCAAGAATGATACAGTCAGCTTGATAAAGATGTTCTAGTACCCCAGAAGCCAATATGAAGAGACAAAATCCTTTACTGATTCTCTTAGGTAGTGGTTGAGTCACATAGACAGCACTATGCCAATGTGTGCATGCAAGAAAAATGGGTTAAAGAGCAACTAAAGAATTTTATTTGCAATTTTCTGCTTCTGCTTTTGTTTTATTCAGAGCCAAACTTCTCAAAATATTTGCTTATGTCCCAACTTTTCAACTATCTTCTACCCGTGGTTGTATTGTCTTGATAAATAGCTGAGCACTACCATACCTGCAGAGCGCTGCAAAGCAGCTAACACATCACCTATTCCTCATACTGGTAATAACAAATAAGCAGCATCACCGAGTGCCTTTGCTGTCTCCCAGGTACAGCTGCGCATTTATTTTTGTTGTGTATCGTATGCCGCTATTGCTATTCAGCAAGGCCTTTGTATGTTTATCTGGAGTCCATGTCTGTTGTTTGCTTCTCTGCTCTGTTTTCATTTGAAAATAGAGATCTGGTTCATTATTTTCTAGCCATAATTATTATGCCATTATCTTCCAGCCATAACTACAGACGTTTCTTTCATTCTTTGAATTCACTGAACTTTGATACAATTTTTTTTTTCAGAGAACAGTGCAAAATCTGAGTTTTACTGAAAATGGTTTTACTTCAAGTGTGGTTTGAATATAATGACTATGATGTATGTTTCTCAATAAGTATATACTCTGGCACCAACTTGTCATTGTAAACATGATTCTGAAAGACCGGGAGCTTATGAGAAACATGATAGGTCGCTGGATGCTGAAAAACACTTATCTGGAAAGCCATAATAGGTCAGGGCCAAGGAAGCCTTCAAGAAATACCCAGAACATAAGAGCATCTACACCAGTTGTCCTCAATCTGTGGGTAGAAACCCCTTTGGAGGTCCCATATCAGATATTCTGCATATCAGATATTTATATTACAATTCAGACAGTACCAAAATTACAGTTATGAAGTAGCAATGAAATAACTTTATGGTTGGGGCTCACCACAACATGAGGAACTGTATTAAAGGGTTACAGTGTTTGGAAGATTGAGAACCACTGCTCTAGACTAATGTCACTGCTTTGTAAATCCTTCAACCTACATGGAAGTAATGGCAAAATTCATCCCACCCTCACCCCTATAGCTCACCACCCCGGGGCCAGGAAGAAGTGAAATATATTACCTACCTTCCTTGTCATTTACCAAGGCTTTCCTCACTGAGGATGTTCCTTGACTTCAAAGCTCATCTTGTCAAGGTTCAAACATGCAGAAAACTTCAGCGATAGTTTTCCAACAGCACTTACTATGTTTTGCATGACATAGTACTCTACATGAAATAATTATGGTTATGGTTCATTTATCTGTGTGCCCTATCTACCCAAGTATATCTTACATATTACAAGAGCAAAGTCTATCATCTTTCATCCCTGCACTATCAGTATGGGATGTAGCCATCTTTCAATAAGTTAACATGGATTAATTAATAGCAGGAAGGAAGTGAGTAGGGAACAAGAGAGAGGTAGGGGGCAGAGGGAGGGACCTCAGTGACAAAGAGAAAGTAAGATTCCAAACTCACTGCACCACGGGGTACACTGTTGGTCATCAGACGCTTGCAGAGGAAAGAGGGAGATGCTGGTCAAAAAGTAAAAAACTTCACTGAGATAGAAATAAGGAATTCTCAGGGTTCATTGCACAATGTTATAGTTCACAATAATACAGTGTGTTTTTTTTTCTTAAAAGGAATGTCTTTATTAAACCTCTTCAATTTCACAGTTCCTGTGTATTATCTTTTTCTGTTAGAAAGCCTGAATAATACAGGAAGTAAATTTATGTTAGAATAGTAATAAGAATATGTAAGAAAAAGGCCATACCTGAGATATATTTTGTAAGAAATAACACACTTACATAAAAAGCTGTAAGAAAACAGAATAGCCAAGCTAGCTATGGCATGTTATGTCTATAATCCCTCTGGAGGCTGAGGCAGGAGGATTGTGATTTTGAGACCAGCCTGGGTTGTCTAGCAAGACTCTATATCAAAATATTGAAAAAATGAAGGAGAAAAAATTAAAAAGGAAAAAAAACACTTAAAAGTTCATTCCTAGATTTGTAAGCCTTACAAAATTGGGGAATAATGGCTCTGAAGGAAGCAGAGAGCTTATTCAAGGCCTACAGTACCATGACTATTTCAATTTTCATTTGAGTGTCTGTTTGGGAACAACAGTTCCCTTTTGTCTAAAGTATAAACTAGTAAAATTGAAGTATCCACACTTCAACTGTGAACTACCAACCTCTTTTTCTGAAGAAATCTTTATTATGAGTTTTAAATGCATGTTTAAAAAGTATTTTTTATATTGTATGATCCTAAATCAAAGAAATTATTGCTCATAATATACAAGTAAGTTTTTTTTTTACTGAAAATTATGTTTTGTAGCAAATATTCATGTTAGTACACCTATATTGGTTTTATTATTTAACAGTTTTCAAATGATGACCCACATGAGTATTCCATGTTGTTCTTTGTTTCTCTGTCTACTGACTTTCAGTGCCATAAAAAACAGTCCAGGAATCCTCTTTAGGTAACTCCCACTATCAGAAATTTGCTAGCACTTCTGTGCACTACTGGGCCCAAAAGAAGTTAAATCATGACTTAAAGGCACTATGTATGGAGCATCAAAAAGAAATTCCAACATTAGCTATGTCCTACCCACAAAGAAAAAAAAAGATCATGAAAGAAATGAAGATAAAACATAATTCTCTTTATAGTGATATTTCCTTTCTTCTTTTATTTTCTCAGCTAGTGAATGAAAAATACCTCCTCATTAGGCCCTATACTAGGCACCCTTAAGAAAAGCTCTCTGGTATTGTTCCATTATATCAAAATGATACAGCAAGTAGGAACTTTTTGCTGCATTACTGTATCTCTGTAAAAAGGTCTTAACTGGCATAACAAAGGAGAGTCACTCAAAAATAGTAAACAGTATCCATAAGATGGGGAAAATAGGAACTTCTTTGTTGTGACTTTACTCTGTTTATATCACAGCCTATTCAACACCTGGAGAAATGAATCCACTGAGGCAAAGTGAAGTCTTGAAATTAATTTTTTTTGCCCCAATGAGACTTCCATGATATAAGGCAAAAGCGGGGCATTGAAGAAGGGAGGATGTATTCTTTAGTTAACTATATATATCAAACTTACATCAGAAACTCAACCACTCCAGGCAGTCGAAGAATTTTAAATTCATCCTGAGTCAACATGAGCTATATTTATTAGAGTTCTAATAATAAAGCTATATCATCAGGTGAAGAAATTATATATTTCCAGAAGGTAATGATTTTAGGACAAAGCAAAATATGGGGAAGGAGAAAAAAATATCACATGTCCCACAAACCCATTCAGAAAGGTCAGTATTACCCAGAGGGCTTTCTGGACTTTCATTTGCTTTCTGTTCTGCTATTTATTCAACTTCATCCTTCTGTCAGCTCTTAATCAGGACCCCAGTGAGGTAAACAAAGGAACTGTGGGGATGAGCTATAGACCCTGCTGCCTCTGGTGTCTGAGTTTAGTCACTCTGTCTAAGAAGAAGGGGTAGATTGTCCAGCAGCTAGAATGTCTCAGATTTTCCCTCTGATTACTCAAAAAACTGAATATGGAGGATAATATTCTTTAGGAGAGCTGTGCACAGAATTAGCCTCAGGAACAAAGGTTGTAATAGTAAAATAAAAACTACCCTTTGCAGAGATCTGTCATTTCATTGACTCCTCACAGCACCCAAGAGAGGCAGCTATCTATCATGTGAGGTTCACAGGGCTAACCAATGATGGGAAAATTATGACAAAGCTGAGACTGTACTGAGGGATTTCTGACTGTTTCTTTAACCATAATTTTTTCTTGCCTGGTTCCCAGCTAAGGGTTTAGTGGGCATCACTGCACCAAGGCCTTCCTGTGCTGTGCACCCCAGCTGTCTTCTACCTACCTGTCCAAATGGCCTGGCCAATGTGTGGCCAACCAATGTCCCTCAAGAGAAATAATTCTAAGGGTAAATATTAAGAATTGGACTTTTTAATCCTAGATTCAAAATAATTCTGTTTTTGTTTGATTCAACAAAGCAAACTATAAATACAGAGGACACTAATGTACAATGTGTTAAATGACCAGAGAGAGAGAAGCATACAACAGGGAAAAGTCAGAAAAGGAGGTTCAAGGAAGAGCAAACAACTTTGGAATCACCCAAATGACCAGAAAAAGAGAGGCGAACTGTACATATGGCAAAAGCTAGAACTGTGCTTGTTAGACCATAGATCATGGGCTGTAGATGTAGGCCAATGGCAGAATACTTGCTTATCTTGTTGGAGGTCACAGGTTCAGTCCCTGGCACGAAACAAATTAAAACACAAATTTCAATTCAGTTAGCCAAAGCCCATTTTTAATGAAATAATGAGAATGAAAATAGTTTGGGAAAAAAACTATTTTAGGGTTTAAATAGAAAATAAAAGAGTATCATTCCTTATGAGAACAAGAATTAGCTCAAGAAATCTTTGCTTCTTAAATATGCACACGCATACATGCACACACACACACACTAAACATAAAACGGATTCTTAGTGTAGGCATGGGGTATAGTCTCTGAAATTCATGAGCATAAGCTATTATGCATTCATTAAAATGTTCCTCCAAGAAACTCTGGGTGTGCACAGTACTTTAAAGGAAAACTAGGTCACAAAGTAGTACAAACATGAAGACGGCAATTACTGAAGACAGAAATACACAGAGGTGTCTGGTACGGAATGCACGGGCAAGAAAACAGCCACTCTTTTAAGAAAGTGTTGGGATTATTGCTTCTTGTTTTATTTTTATCTATAACTTAAGACAAATAGATCTATACTACAATTAAGTCCAGTTCAAACTTACATTAAACTCTGTCAATAATTCTAGAAAGTAAAATAAATCAGAATGCACTTCAAGTAAGCCAAAAGCAATCTACTAAGGAAACTCAGAAATGGAATTGAGATATACAAAACAGGTATACAAGACATGCAAGACATGACTCTAGATGGAAAAACAGTTACAGGACAAGGAACTTGCTTCTCTGTGGGAGGATAATCAATGAGGCTATTTATTGTTCACGGGAATTATTCAGGATACGTGATCTTTTCTAGTAAAAACAAAACAAAAGAAAAGTTAGCATAGGTCATGAGTAGGTGAAACTGCTAATGGCTCCTAAAAGGGTGTAAAGAAGTTGTACAGAAAGACACTTCTGGAAGGTGGTGTGTTGCTTGGGGTTGATATCTTTCAGTATGTCTTTTCTTTTTTTCTTTATTTTTTTTTATTATTAGTTACAATTTATTAACTCTGTATCCCAGCTATAGCCCGCTCCCTCATTCCCTCCCAATCCCATCTTCCCTTCCCCATCTCCTCCCTGCCCCTTTCCAAGTCCACTGATAGGAGAGGACTTCCTCCCCTTTCATCTGACCCTGTTTTATCAGGTATTTTCAGGACTGGCTGCAAAGTCCTCCTCTGTAGCCTAGCAGGGCTGCTCCTCCCTTGGGGGGTAGGGAGGTCAAAGAGCCTGCCATTGAGTTCATGTCAGAAATAGTCCCTGTCCCCCTTACTAGGGTAACCCACTTGGTTACTGAGCTACTATGGGCGGCATCCGAGCAGAGGTTCTAGGTTATATCCATACATGGTCCTTGGTTGGATAAACAGTCTCATATAAGACCCCTGTGCCCAGATATATTTGATCCTTGTGGAGCCCCTATCCTCTCCACGTCATACTAACTCCCCCTTCTTTCATATGATTCCCTGAACTCTGCTGAAGGTTTGGTTATGAGTTTTAGTATCTGCTTTGATATACTGCTAGGTAGAGTCTTTCAGAGGACCTCTGGGGTAGGCTCCTGTCCTGTTACTTGTTTTCTCCTACGTCCAATGCCCATCTCATTTGTCTTTCTAAGTGAGGGTTGATCATCTTATCCCAGGTCTTCTTTCTTGTTTATCTTCTTTAGGTGTATAGTATATTTCATTATGTTTATCATATCTTATAGGTCTATATAAGTGAGCATATACCATGTGTGTCTTTCTCCTTCTGGGATACCTCACTCAGAATGATCTTTTCTAGATCCCACCATTTGCCTGCAAATTTCATGATTTCCTCGTTTTTGATTGCTGAGTAGTATTCCATTGTGTAAAAATCAGTACATTTTTTCAATTCGCATTTTTTTTCTTCCTTGACTTTGCTCAAAATTGACTGCCCTGAGGGGGGAACAGCCTTGCCAGGCCACAGAGGAGGGCAATGCAGCCAGTCCTGATGAGACCTGATAAGCTAGGGTCAGATGGAAGGGGAGGACTTATCAGTGGACTTGGAGAGGGTCATAGAAGGAGAAGAGGGAGGGAAGGTGGGATTGGGAGGGAATGAGGGAGGGGGTTACAGCTGGGATACAAAGTGAATAAACTGTAATTAATATAAAAAATAAAAATTTAATTTAAAAAATCTAAAAAAGAATTGACTGTGCTTTAAAAATACCTCAAGTGACCAACTTAAAGATTACTGAGACCTACAGCAAGTTAAATAAATCCACATTCACTAGTTTGGAACACCGTAACTTTGGGTAAGAAGCAGCAAAACTTGGGATTAGGGTGAGAAGGGGAAGGTACATGAAGGAAAAGGAGTAGGGAGCCAGGCTTGCAAACAGCTATGTCCTGGTGAGCCTCAGGTTTTCACAATCCCCTTCATGCCATTACCCAAGAGTAACAGAAAAGTTGTTTTGGGGCACTAAAAGCTATAGATATTTACTAACACATAAGTTCAAGGTTATTATAGCACTTGATAGCTCACAAAATCTGAATTTTACGTACCAATCAGTCAAACACTAAATTATTGCCTGACTAAATGGTTAAAATTTCTGAGATGTATAGCAGGATAGAGATCTACTTCAGCTCACACTTTCTATCTTGTTTCAATTAATTAATTTTTATTAATTACCATTTATTCATTTTGTATCCCAGCTGTAGCCCTCTCCATCACCATCCTCTCCCAATCCCACCCTCACTTCCTCTTCTCTTCCCAATCCCCTATTCCAGTCCATTGATAGGGGAGGTCCTTCTCCCCTTCCATCTGACCCTAGCCTATCAGGTCTCATCATGACTGGCTGCATTGTCTTCCTCTGTGGCCTGACAAGGTTACTCCCCCTTCAGGGGAAAGTTGCCAAAGAGCCACCAGCCACTGAGTTTTTGTAGGAGACAGTCCCTGTTCCCCTTACCAGGGTACCCACTTAGAGACTGAGCTGCCATGGGCTACTTCTGTGCAGGGGTTCTGGTTCTGTTGCTCTCCTTGTGCATCCTGTCCCCTCCATGCTTTCAATCTCCTCCTTCTTCCATAAGACTCCCTGTACTCTGCCCAAAGTTTGGCTATGAGTCTCAGCATCTGCTTCGATACCCTGCTGGGTATAGAGTCTCTCAGAGGCCCTCTGTGGTGGACTTTTGTCCTGTTCCCTGTTTTCTCCCTCTTCTAATGTTCATCCCATTTGCCTTTCTGAGTGAGGATTGATCATCTTACCCAGGGTCCTTCTTCTTGCTTAGCTTCTTTTTTTAATTTTAATTTTAATTTTTTATATTAATTATAGTTTATGCACTTTATATCCCAGCTACAGCCCCCTCCCTCATTTCCTCCCAATCCCACCCTCCCCCCCTCATCTCCTCCCATGCCCCTTTCCAAGTCCAGTGATAGGTGAGGTCCTCCTCCCTTTCCATATGACCTTTTCTTTTCTGTCTTTACTGAGATGACTCATGTACTAAGGATGACTAAAAATGGAGTAATTTTAAATTAAAAATGCTAAAATGTCATGAATACTAAGGAGAAATAATAAAAGTCTGTTGGGAAGCCCTACCTGTCTCTCTTAAAATAACAACAACAAAATCTCACTCTCTTTATGTAAGACAATTAAGACCTATCATCACTTTAGGGGTAGAACCAGGAATGAAGGTCATTCTAACCTCAAATTAGGGTAGAAAGGTAGAAACCGTTGAAATCTGCTCCACAGATCCCAGTGCCTCCCCGAAAGCTGTAATACTGAACAAAATATATTTTTCATCTCGAGATTGCCTTTAGATATTTAGAATATGGTTACTTTTAAAAAATCTATATCCATGTGTATTTGTGTGTGGCTATGTTTATAAGCCATGTGTGGATACCTGCCTGTGGAGGCCAGAAGAGGACATCAGATCTCTTGGAGCTAGAGTTACAGAAACTGTGACTATCAGATGTAGATTCTGGGAACCAATTGCAGGTCCTCTGGAAGAGCAATATGAACTGAACCATTCCTCTAGCCCCCAAATACAGTGGTTTATATAGTATCCTATGGTTAGACTGTCTTTAAAAGCTAATATACTAATCTGCCAAATCAATTTTTCCAAAATCAAACATCATCTTTTGATTCTTGCAAACTGGATAACATTGAGTGCTTGAGTAGAGTCTGGGACACATCCCACACTTAAACTGAAGAACCAAGTGCCTAAACTCAACATCAAGTTTTTCTTGTTACACTTTTAAGTTTTTTTATATTGGACAGACATTGACAATGAATAAGGAGAAATCACTCACATTGGGGAAGGACATTAAGTCTTTCAAGGGTGTAAGGTACCATGCCAAGATCTCAATAGCAGAATCAAGGCTTTCATATTCTCCATCTATCACATCCCCATGTTATCTACAGTACAGGCGCCTGGGACAAAAGAAAGAGCAAATCACTCTACATGCCATGAAATGAAACTACCTCTAAAATTCTAAGTGTAATTTAACACAGTTAAAGAAAGTGCTTTTAAAAAATCAGGTTATCAAAGGGAATATATATAAATGTTCATATGATTTCAGACCTTAAGGTATACTCCTTGTGGACCAAGCCACTGGCTGTCACTGGTTAATATAAATTAGTATTTGCATTTTATAACATTGTATTAGTCTGACCTTTTATTAGCATGATAAATACTTAAGAGAACAACTTAAAAGGACGAAAGATTTATCTGGGTTTGCCATTTCAGATCTTTGAATCCATGGACCACTTGCTCCATTACTGTGGGCCTATGGTAAGATGGAACATTATGACAACAAATAGCAGGCCATGGAATCAAGTAATTAACTTTTGTTGGCTGGAAAAGTAAATGAGAGAGAGGAGTGTGAGAGAGCAAGAACTAGTAAGAAACAGAGACAGAGATGGGTAGAGACAAAAGACAAAGACAAAGAGACAGAAAGACACAGAGAAAGATAAAGACAGTAAGAAACAGAGAGAGACGTGTGGGCAGTGATGTAAAAGAGGCAGTGTATACTATTCGGAGAACACCCACACTCACACGTTTCTTCTGCTAAGCCCATCCCTTACCTTCACTCTCCCCAAAATGCTATCACATTATTATAAATCCATCAAGTGGCTAATCCACTGACAAAACAGAACCCTCATAATCTAATTATTTCTCAGCGATCTCAGCCAGCTGAAGACCCAGCTTCTAATAAACTATTTTGAGGGACACTTCATACTAGAACCATAACAAACACCTGACATTTTATTATAAATACACTAAGTGACCGAAATAAAGATTAGTGAGCACCTGAAAGTGGAATCACTTCAGGAGGTTACTTTGGCCAGTCTGGAGTTATACTGGTTGGGGAGAAACTGAACTGGACTGCCCCAGGTGGAAGGGAGTCAACATGAGGTGTTCAGATTCTTTCTTAAAATTATACAACATGGAGATATTTAAGAAATCATAGAACTGAGTTTGTGCTTGGACGCATTCAAATTCAATTAACCAACAAAAATCATCAATGCCGCTTTAAAACATTTCCATTTACTTAAAACATGTAGCTTTTTTAAAAGGAAAAAAAAATCAATTATTCCTTGGATTGACTGTTCATTTATTTCCCTGTTGAATTTCTCATTCTTTGTTTTAGTTAACAACAATCTTTCAATCTTGGGAGTCTAATATTTTGATAAGGGAGTCTCATGTTTTACTAAGAATACCTTGATTCTAAAATTTTCTAGATACAAACCTTTTTTTTTTTCTCCAAAAACTACCATTGCATTACTTATCTCACTGCTATGGCAGAACACCCAACTAATGTAATTTAAGAAAGAAGGGGTTTATTTTTGCTTGCTGTTAGAGGGGGGGCAGGACACCATGCTGGGAAAGCTGTGGCCATGGGATGGGGTGAGGCAGCTGCTCACATTGCAACTGCCGTCGGGAAGCAAAGAGAAATGATGTCAATACACTTCACTCTCTCCCTTTTTATAAATCTCTGGCTCCAGCCCGTGGGATGGTGGTCCTCATTATACTCAGGATGCATCTCTCTCCTCAGTTTAACCTTTCTGGAAACCCATTAACAGATATACCCAGATGTGTGTTGCCGTGGTGATTCTAAATTCAGTGACGCTGGCAGTGAATATTAACTAGAGCAACACCACCCTTTGTTATTTCATGTCCAAGTGCATCCCGTTAAATTGTAACATGCTACTCTTGACCCCTGAGGTCTCATTTTCATCTCCTAATACAACATATATCTAGCTCCTCTCCAAAACTCCCCATAATCTTGCCCTATTCAAAAGCTCAAGATCAAATCACTTCTGAAACCCAATGCAATCTCTTAACTGACAGCCTCTATTTTTTACAAAGTTACATATTTGCACTACAAATTAGTATAAAATAAACCTGGCCATTCCAAAGGAGAGGAATAAAGAAATAGGAAAAAAAAAAAAAAAAAAAAACAGATCAAAGCAAGATTAAAACTCAGCAGAGCACACCCAAATCCAAATCCAGCAGCTGCATAATCACAGCATCTGGAACCTGTGATGGAATCACTTGGGCTCCTACACTCTTGGACAGCACCGTCCTGCTGGTTCTGCTATTCCCAGCACATAGTCTCTGTCTCTGTCTGCTCCATGTCTACAGCATCCCTCAGCAGATGCCCCGTAGTCCTCCAACATCCTGCAGTCTCCATTACAGTCTAGGTTTTACTTTGACACTTCACGGTCAAAGTCTTCCAAACTTTTCCTTCAAGAAATCCGACCATGTCACGTATTGCCTGGCTTCAGCAGCTCTCTGCAAGCTTGGCACAAGCCTAAGTGATCCTCTTACTCTGACATCTTTCACATCCACAAAGCCAGTGCCATCCAGACAACACTGCCAAGTTCTGCTATCAGCTCCAGGTGTATCCTGCACTTCTAGGACAACCACAGCTATAAATGTGGTCTATGTGACTTTAGGGTTGATTCTAGGAAAATGCTTTCAAACAGGGAACCCTTTCAGTGGTGTCCTCATTTCAGGCTCTTTCTTTTCAAATGTGTTTGTAGTTTTGTAAACCAGAGTCTTCAATGGGTGGGATTTTGCCTTCAGGGCTCTTTCCTAGTACAGAGGGCAATGTTTCTTCTAAATGACATTAATCTCTCCTTTTCAAAAAGATTTGTTTTTCATTGTTTTATCTGTATAAGCATTTCATGATATATGTCCACTACATGTATACAGTGTCTGCAGTAACTGGAAGATGGAAATAGATCCCTGGAACTGGAATTATGGATGGTCATGAGCTGGTATATGGGTACCGGGAACTGACCCCAGGTCTTCTGCAAAATCAGCAAGTGCTCTTAACCACTGAGCCAACTCTTCAGAACTGATGTGAATAATTACTGCTGCCCTTTATGTACCCTTCATGTCCACATTCCTTTCCTCCCCAAAGTACACATTTTTCACATTTATTCTGCTGTTTTCTGTCCTCTGTTTCTGTAAACCTGGATAAGTGTCATGTTGAGAAACCCCACCACAGCCTGAATGTTAAACCTGTCCTGCCAAAAAATTCAACCAATATTAATCCCACCTCAGTCAAACTTGGGCAGAATGTAGAGGATTTCATGACCGTTAAAATACCAATGGCTTCTAACCTAGCTCCCAGTAATGTCTTTATTCCCCAGTTGAAACCTCATGACCTGGAAACCCCTGTCCTCATTTGTCACAACATTTTGATCTTCCAAATTCCTACCAGGATTGTCCAAGCTCCTATTACAGCATCCTACAGCTTCACTAGCATTCATCTCCATACTCTTCCACATTTCCTCCATAAACCCATTCCAAAAGCCCATGTAGTCAGGCTTGTCACAGCAATGTCCTCACTTCTTAGAATAATTCTTCTTAGTAATTACTTTCTTGTTGCTGTGAAAAAAATACAAAGGGAACTTAAGGAAGGATGGGCCTATTTTGGCTCACAGGTGGATGGTACAGTCCACCATGCTAAGGATGGACAGGGAGATGGCTGACCATGGTACATCTGCAGTCAGGAACGGAAGAGAGATGAATTCTGATGCTCAACTGACTTTATCCTTTTTATTCAGTCTAGGAAATCTCCTAAGGAAGATTGCTGCCCACATTCAGAGTGTATCTTTTTTCCTAGTTTTACCTTTCTGGAAACAGCCTTATAACAACATCCGGAGTTATGTTTCCATGGCAGTTCTACATTAACTCAAGCTGACATTAGAGAATAGCTATCACAACCACCATAAATCTAATTTCTAAACAAATAGCTCCGGATTTACTATTTGAGCTGAAACAGCCATAAATGAAAATAATTCTGATGTTTGAAATATTTTATCCTGCGAAGAAGAAACTCAGAAATTTGACTGAGTAAATTAAAGATTTCTTATTTTTATGGCCCACTCATCAGAGATCTATCTTTCCCAAAGTGTGTTGCAATCCATCTTACCTTTACAAGATTTGGTTCTCACATATGTGTGCATCAACCCAGGGTTAGCACTCTTTCTGGTCAGACATTAAAAATACTGAGATTCAAGCAGGTTCAGTGACTTGTACTAGATTATGCAGAATGGAAAAGGAGAAAGATCAGCCCACATGTGTAGGCAGCTGCTAACTGACCACATGTGTAGGCAGCTGCTAACTGAACGCATCTTCTATCACATCTTGTTGTTTTCCAACATTAAGGACAATGTCTCCTAAATGTGTTTAAGAAATATACTGACTGTATTATAATTCCCCCAGTTCCTCCTCTTTCCTTTGCTCAGATGAAATAATTTCTAGCTACCAACACACAGCTGCTATTCTGCAAAATTGTCCCATAGATGCTTCAAAAAAGAGCTATCTACTGCTACGTAGAGGCATGCTGAAGCTTTGGGTTTTATTCTCCCACATTCCAATTTTATCTATTAGATTTTTAACTCAGTGCTTCTCTAAAGGTGTTTAAGATTCAGTGCTCAAATCCCAAATTTCTCAAGGGTCAGCAAGTCAAATTCATTTATACTTTTATCCCTGACTTTCTTTCCATTTTATTCCCACTTTTACATGAAAAGCAATAAACCAGTGACCCATGCTTTTCACTCAGAGACTCTTTGCTCTGCACTTTAATCACTTCTTATCTGGTACTTCACTGTAGGGTCTCATGCTGAAAATAAGTATTACACAACTATGTACTTCTCACCCGACTATTTCAGCAGTTTCTATCAGGTCAGTTCAATACACAGTGAGCCAGCAGGTACAAAATCATAAGTCCAAAGTGTCTACAACCTGCAAGGAAATAAGGTCAAGGATGTGGGACTGAAAAAGATTTTAAAAAAAATCCACTTAAGCTTTTATATAAAAACAAATGAATATTCAGTGAGTAAAACAAAACTAAATTTATAAGACAATAGAAAAGTCTCTACTAAAAAAACAATAGTATCAACCTATGTTTATGTCTACATAAAAGGTAGACATTTTACATAAGTATATACAAAACTGATTCGATTCTCTAATATTAGCCAGGTAAATGAAAATGTAAAACATATGTATCTTTTAAGCACAGGAACTAAGTAATATTTTTCAGATTTTTAATTTTTTATTTATAGCTACTAATTATTTAATTAATTACATTTTTCTTCTTAATAATAAAAAGTTTTCTTTTCTTGCCATCAGAGGCCTTCATAATGTGACTATCTCATCCTCCAGGCAATGTGGCCTAAACATATATATAACCTCTGTCTTAGACACAATAGACTCCACACTGCTCCTTCAGGCCATGGGCCCTTTCATCATTTCATTCTGGTCCTGCTGCCTGGAATTTGCCCTTTCCAGTTCTTCAACTAGAAAACTCACACTAATGTTTTAAGGCATTAATGACATGTCACTTTTCTATAAGTCATGACGAAAAAAAATTTCCTTCCTCAAGGTATCACTGGCCCTGTGCTTTTAACTCCTCTACCATTGCAAGTCAGAATGGGTCTTTGAAAATAAAAATAAAATGAAATAATAAAATAAAAATACCTACAAACCAATAAATTCCTGAGATGTTTAGCTGACCAACAAATACAGAACTTTAAAAAGTGTCTACACAGACCAGGAGCCCACATGTACATCTGGTTTTGCCTTTTTCCTATGTTTCCTATGGGTGCATGGCTCCTTTCTCCATTCAGAAAGATGCAATCACCTTTAAGAAATAATGGCTTCACTGTCTCTGCCTGACATCACCATCCAGTGTCTCTGCCTGACATCACCATCCAGCTATTTTCCTGCTTTTAAAACAAAGAGCAAAACTTCTTAGTTCTTAATCCAAGCTTAGGCATACACAGCTTTATAGAAGAAAGAAAACTGAGACAGGACAAAACATTCTTTTTTAATAATGTATTTATTTAATCACTTTGTAGTCTGATGAAAGCCCTCCTCTCCTCCCACATGGTATTGGCTTAAAAACAGACAGGTTGATCAATGAAATTGAATTAAAAACCCAGAAATAAACCCACACATCTATAGACACTTTGTTTTTTACAAAGAAGCCAAAACCATACAATGGAAAAAAGAAAGCATCTTCAACAAATGATGCTAGTCTAACTGGATATTTACATGTATAAAATGAAAGTAGATACATATTTATCACCTTGCACAAAGCTCAAATCCAAGTGGACCAAAGACCTTAACATAAAACCAGAAACACTAAATCTTTTAGAAGAGAAAGTTGGGATCAGCCTTGAATTCATTGAAACAGGAGACAACTTCCTGAATAGAACACCAACATCTCGATCACTAAGATCAACAATTAATAAATGGGACCTCATGAAACTGAAAAGCTTCTGTAAAACAAAGGACACTGTCAACAGAACAAAATGGCAGCCTACAGAATGGGAAAAGGTCTTCACCAACCTTTAAAATGACAAAGGGCTAATACCAAAAATATATAAAGAACTCAAGAAATTAAACACCAATAAGCCAAATAATCCAATTGAAAAGTGGGGTACAGAGCTAAACAGAGAAATCTCAACAAAGGAATCTCGAATACCCAGAAGCACTTAAAGAAATGTTAAACATTCTTAGTCATCAAGGAAATGCAAATCAAAATGACTATGATAGTCCATCTTATACCAGTCAGAATGGCTAAGATCAAAAACTCAAGTGATAAGACATGCTGGCAAAGATATGGAGAAAGGGGAATGAACACTCCTCTATTGCTGGTAGGAGTGCAAACTTGTACAGCCACTTTGGAAATCAAGCTGGTGCTTTCTCAGAAAATTGGGAATAACACTTCCTCAAGACAGAGCTATACCACTCCTGGGCATATACCCAAAAGATGCTCCACCATACAACAAAGACATTTGTTCAAATACATCCATAGCAGCTTTATTTATAATAGTCAGAAACCGGAAACAACCCAGATGTCCCTCAACTGAAGTATACATAAAGAAACTGTGGTACATTTACACAATTGAATACTACTCAGCTATTAAAAACAAGGAAATAATGAAATTTACAGACAAATGGATGGAACTAGAAAAGATCATCCTGAGTAAAGTAACCCAGACCCAAGACAAATATGGTACGTACTCACTCATAAGCAGATATTAGGCATATAGTACAGGATAAACATACTGCAATCCATAAACCCAAAGAAGCTAAGTAACAAGGAGGGCCAAGGCAGGATGCTTGAATCTCTCTCATGAAGGAAGAATAGAATAGACAGTGGAAGTGGTTGAAGAGAGGGAGCAGGAGTGGAGAGGGAGTACAAAGGGAAATGACAGTGGGAATTGGATGTGGAGAGAGCATGGGTAGATGGTCAGAGGGCTAGAAGAAAGAAGAGAATCCATGGGCAGCTGAATCTCTGAGAAAAGCTGGAGACCTCTGGCAAGGTAGGCTCCTAGGAATACATGGCAATGGCTCTAGCAGAGACTCTTATGTAGTAGGGGTCATGGAGACTGAAGAGACCACCCTCTAATCAGACAGGACTCATAGTGGAGGGAGGGGAACACCAACCCTCCAACAAAAGCATTGACCCAAAATTTACCCTGCCTACAAGATGGGCAGGGATGAAGATAGAGCAGAGATTGAGGGAATATCCAACCAATGCCTGGCCCAACCTGAGACCCACACCAAGGGAGAGCGCCAGCCTCTAACACTATTAACAACAGTCTGCTATGCTTGCAGATGGGAGCCTAGCATAGCTAACCACCCAGCAGTGGAGACTCACAGCTAAACACTAGGCAGAATGGGGAGCCTTATGGAAGAGTGGAAGGAAAGAAAGACCCAGAGCGACAGGAGCTCCACAAGAAGACCAACAGAGCCAACTAACCTGGGTCCAGGGGTGCTTGTGAAGACTGAAGCACCAACCAAGGACCAGGCATGGCCTGGACCTAGGAATCCTAGACATACATACCTGATGGACAGCTTGGTCTTCATGTGGGTTCCCTAATAAGAGAATAAGGGCTGTCTCGGGCATGGACTCTGTTACCTAAATTTCCACCATTTCCCCTTGGCAGGGCTGCCTTGTCATGCCACTTTTGAAGAGCAGGCACTTAGTTCTGATGCTACTTGATGTGCTGGGGTGGGTTGTTGGGGGTACTCCCCTTTTCTGAGGGGGAGAAAGAGGGAGGAGTCTATGATTGGGATATAAACTAAATAAATAAACAATTTTTTCAAAAAAGAAAGAAAGAAAACTAATAACTCATCTCCAAGCAGCCATCAGTTGGCCATAACCCTCAGCTATGGGTGGGTCTTTGTGCCCACCTCCCTCTCAGCGTTGGACTTTTGTCTGGCTTGGGCTTGCACAAGTATTGTGCCTGCTATCAAAAGGAGCTGTGAGTTCATATGTGCAACTTCCCAGTTGTATTTGAAAACAGTTTCCTTGTAGTCATCCATCACCTCTGGTTTTTATAATCATTTCACTCCTCTTCTGTAAAGATCCATTAGCTTTGGGGAAATGGGTGTGAGACAGATGTCCCATTTAGAGCTGAGCACTCCACATTCTCTTATTCTCTGCCCACTGACCACTTGTGGTTCTTTCTGTTAATTGTTATTTACCTCAAGAAGTTTCTTTGGTGAGGGTTAAATTAAGAGCTATATTGTTCTATCTATAGGTCTGGCAATAAGTCATTAGGAGCCACTTTAATATTATGTCTGTTTAGCAGAATGATAGTAGTTGGTTCTACCTTATAGCTTATGATCTGTCTAGCCGCAAGTTCTTGGCCCTGACTATAGTGCCAGGTCTGGGTTTCATGACCAGAGTAGGCCTAAAACCCAATGAGAAAGTGTTTGGTTGGACCTATAAAATTCCTGCCATCACTGCACAAGTGGATATATCTTGCCAAGACAGTTATTACTGCTGTTCATAAGGTTCACAGTCGGGTAAGACTGGTAATTATTTTTCTCCTCCAGTAGAATTCGTAGTTTTCCGGTACTGTAAAAACAAGCCAACAGTCATGAAACTTCCATGACCAGCTTATTTTTCTATATTTTGTGACTCAAATATATGACATCTTCAGCAACAGGGTCTTACTGTCATGTTCCAGAGGGTAACCAAGAGCAGAGCTAATAGCTGGCAATGTTTGGTGATCTATGGGACTTGACCGGCCAACAACTAAAAGGAAACAAACAGCCTGCTCCTACCGCAGGGGTTTTTATTTGCTAGAATGTAATATGGAGGATGGATACCGTCACCCCCTTATGAATTTTCTATCATGACCTACATACTTACATTTCTGTTTTGAGCACCGAACTATAAAACTTTCTTAATTAAAAGGTCCACCTTTATTCAGTAAGAAGCCCAATATCTGACCCTTTGTAGGGCACAATAAGTTTTATTGGATGAGAATACTAAACATATGCTTCAAAAGAGCACTTTCTGAAAATGATGTTAAATCTTACAGTCTATTTGTGATTCTAGGCTTCTATAATTTGCTAAAAAAAAATATACACTTCACAAAAACTTTTTTTCAGACAGGTAATCTTTGGCAGCTAAAATGACAGATATTTGTGATAGCTTTATATAACCCTGACCTGGAATACCTCCTCTGTGCCTACCCCATGGTGAAAATAATGATGCTGCAGCCTGGACACCTGGAGTCACAATTATACCCACGGACAACTCAAGGCCAAAGAGCCAGCCACAAGAAAGCGTTCCTCTCCTCACCTTAAATTCAGGTGGTGATTACTGGGGGCTATTTCCAGAATGCTTCAAATAGGATATTTTGATGACTTTGAAGTAGATCACTGTACCTGGACCAGCTAGATTGCATTTCAACATTCAGCAAGCCTTCAACTTGCGATGCCAGCAAAGGTTCGTATCACACACCCCTGGACTTGAAATTCAATTTTAGTGTTTAGTACTCACCTGACTGTGGCAACCTGCTGAAGGTGCATGGACTTTTCTTTTCTTTTCTTATAAGAGTAGAACTGGTGTCAGGACATGAGTGTCTTCCATGCCTAGCATGTTATATGGGGCAATCAATAGCTGAGAGTGAATTGGAAATCACTGAACCAGAAGAACTTACTTTGTGAGAAAACAGTCTCCACATAAAGAAGTAATAAGCAGAAAATACATCATCCTAACATTTCGTAAAAGACGGATAAAGTCACTTCACCATAGTTTCTCTACACAAGGTGGGAAATGGACTACATTTCCAAAGACTTTTCCTATCGAATGCCTAGGGCTTGAAGAAGTAGGGAACATTAAGGGGATTAGCTGGGCAGGATAGACATTGGTCAGACATGGAAACTCAGCACTGTGTCTGGTCCCTTTGGTGAGAATTTCCCTAGGGCCGTGGCTACCTTCTTCATTGTTCTCTCTACACTTGACACTTTTCAGATTCAATTTGTTTCTCAAAAGCTTAGTATCCCTCACTTCCCTTCCCTGAATGACTGTGATTGTCTATTGATAAATAAAACACAAGTTTTGGATAAAGCAATAACCAGATCCAAAAAACTACATCAATTTTCTCTTAGTTTTTTTTTTTTTCTTTCCAAAAAATTAGAACCCTACTTATGAGGAAATTAACTTTATAGATCACTTCCTTACATTTGAGGAGACAGGATAAACAGATTTTTCTCTCACAATGGCATTAAAACAATATTTCACTCTTAAAGAAACTATTAAAAACATGCATGTGACCATCCAATTTGATATTAAAGAGAAGAATTCTCTAATATCATGAGAAACAAGAGAAGGTAATGAGTTCAGTTTGGAACAAATAGTGTTTGAAACACAATGTTGCTCTCCTTTCTATAAATACAGACTACAAATTTCATTAATCAGATTTTATTTCCTCCCTTTGTGAATCTAAGATTTTAATTGTTCTAATCCCTTTCCTGTTGATTTCTTGCTGCAATTTTACACAGTAGTGGGTCTTTCTTTTTTTTTTCATTCTTTTGAGAAATGCATTAGCACAGTGCCATAGTAATAAATAATATATTTTTAATTGAGAAGAAGGAAAAAAAAACAAAAAAAAAAGAAATCAACTCTGAAGTCTAGGGACTCAAAAATAGACTTTTGTAAAAGGATGCACACTTATTCATTGTCACTAATTTTAATTAGCATTGGCTTTCACAACCAAGAAACAAATTTTCAAGATTCCATTTTTAGAAATATCTATGTACAAAGAATCAATGTGTTCACTTGAAATTTCTGCCTACTATCATCTAAAATCAAATAAAGGAAGATACATAAGGAGTTTTTAGTGTTAATGCACTAGAAAGGCAATAGCATATGACAATAGTGTGTGTGTGTGTGTGTCTGTGTGTACATAGTATATGCATATGTGTGCATATGTTTATATCCATGTATCTAGGCTGACTGGCCAGCAAACAACCCCGCCCACCCTACCACAGGCTCGCTTTATCTCAGCCCTGCTTTCCCATCACTCAAATTATAGATCTATACCACCACAGCTGGATTTTATGTAGACACTGAGGATTTGAACTAAGCTAACTGTAACAGAATAAACCTCAATTAGGGGTGGCTTCTAGTATGGCTGAATACACCTCAAGAAAAAGACCACAGACCACTCCAAGACAAAGAGCTTACTCTGAGGCAGCCAGAGAGATGCAGTTAGGATACAGTTGACTTTCTACCATGGTAGGACTACAAGCTGGCCATGCAACTGTGAGAACAGAGAGCTTTGTATAACTAACCTTGATTGAGACATCTGCAAAGTCAGAGGGTAGTAACGCAGACCTAGAGACCAAAATCCAGACAGACAATCAAGGCCAAAGACAGAATCAGAGGTAGACTTCAGAGGAAGCTTCAGACACCCTAAGCTGAATGAGCAGTGCATGAACAGCACGTAAAGCATCCTCTGGTTGGGCCAGAGTGACTGCACAGATCAACTGAACCTCCACTGGCAGTGCCTATGATAGCCGTAAGAAATAGGCCATTTCAATAGACTTTGTCACCTCAACATCTTTCCAGTGTCCCTACAAAATCCCAAGGGAAAAAAATTTAAATTCCCCCTCCCTTGGATGCCCTTCCAAATTCGTGAGAGTTTCTCTCACTCTTCCTTGATTTCTTATTATTCTTCAGCTTCTCATTTTCTTTCAACATCTGACTTTTCTGTGATAATTCTTAATGAGGTATGCTCAGCTTTGCATACTCCCATAATAGTTTCTATGTCATTAATTTTCGTCGATGTGAGACAGGTTGACTTTTGATGACTATGACTGGATGACACCTCTGGCTCCTAGGTCACACCCAAGTGAGCCTAAAAAGGTCCTGCTACCCTCGAAAACAGCCATGAAAACTGTGATGCTGAGCAAGTAACTAGAAGCCAGCTGTTTTATGAACTAGCCAAGTGACACAAAGTACCTCTTATTAAAAATAAATCCATATTTCATGAAAAGTTTAGAGGAACTCTAAAATTGCACTATAAAATGCAATAGCCATTAGCTTCAAGTTAGTTATGTAAATACATTATTTTAACCCCTTTGGAATGTCACTCTCCCATCCCAGGACTCCTAAAAGATCACTGTCCATATTCTAGCCACTACTTATCCCTAGCAACAAAATTCATACATTCTAGGTAATTTTGTTTATTTATTAATTACACTTTATTCATTTTGTATCCCCCCATAAGCAGCTCCCTCCTCCCCTCCCGACGCCACTCTCGCTCCTCTTTCTGCATGCATGCCCCTCCCCAAGTCCACTGATAGGGGAGGTCCTCCTCTCCTTCTTTCTGATCTTAGTCTATCAGTTCTCATCAAAAGTGGCTGCATTCTCCTCTTCTGTGGCCTGGAAAGGCTGCTCCCCCCTCAGGGGGAGTGATCAAAGAGCAGGCCAATCAGAATATGTCAGAGGCAGTCCCTCTTCCCAGTACTATGTAACCCACTTGGACACTGAACTGCCATGGGCTACACCTGTGCAGGGGTTCTAGGTTATCTCCATGAATTGTCCTTGGTTGGAGTATGAATCTCTGGAAAGTTCTCTGTGTTCAAATTTTCTTGTTCTGTTGTTCTCCTTGTGGAGTTTCGGTCCTCTCCAGCTCTTACTATTTCCCACTTCTTACATAAAATTGCATTTGCTCTGCCCAACAGTTGGCCATCAGGCTCAGCACCTCCTTTGATAGTCTGCAGGGCAGAGGCTTTCAGAGGCCCTCTGTGACAGGTTCCTAGTTTGTTTCCTGTTTTCTTCTTCTGGCTTTCAGAGTAGCAGGTTCCTAGCTTGTTTCCTGTTTACTTCTTCTTCTGATGTCCATCCTCTTTGCCTTTCAGGATGGGGATTGAGCATTTTAGTCAGGGTCCTCTCTCTTGATTAGTTTCTTCAGATGCACAGATTTTAGTGGGTTTGTCCTATGTTGTATGTCTATATGAGTGAGTATATACCGTGTGTGTCTTTTTGCTTCTGGGACAACTCACTCAGGATGATCCTTTCCAGGTCCCACCATTTACCTGCAAATTTCATGATTTCCTTATTTTTCATTGCTGATTAATACTGCATTGAATAGATGTACCACAATTTCTGCATCCATTCTTCAGTTGAGGGGCATCTGGGTTGTTTCCAGCTTCTGGCTATTACAAATAAAGCTGCTACAAACATGGTTGAGCAAATGTCCTTTTTGTGTACTTCAGCCTCTTTTGGATATATGCCTAGGAGTGGTATGGCTGGATCTTGAGGAAGCGCTATTCCTAGTTGTCTGAGAAAGCACCAGATTGATTTCCAGAGTGGTTGTACATGTTTACATTCCCACCAGCAGTGGAGGAGGGTTCCCCTTTCTCCACAACCTCTCCAGCATGTGTTGTCACTTGAGTTTTTGATCTTGTCCATTCTGATGGGTGTGAGGTGAAATCTCAGGGTTGTTTTGATTTGCATTTCCCTAATAGCTAATGAGGTTGAGCATGTCTTTAAGTGCTTCTCTGCCATTCGATATTCCTCTATTGAGAATTCTCTGTTTAGCTCTGTTCCCCATTTTTTAAGTGGATTACTTGGTTTGCTGCTTTTCAGCTTCTTTAGTTCTTTACATATACTGGATATGAGTCCTCTGTCAGATAAAGGGTTAGTGAAGATTCTTTCCCAATCCATAGGCTTTGTTTTGAAGACGGTGTCCTTTGCTTTACAGAAGCTTTTCAGTTTCATGAGGTCCCATGTATTGATTGTTGCTCTTAGAGCCTGTGCTGTTGGTGTTCTGTTCAGGAAGTTTTCTCCTGTACCAATGAGTTCTAGGGTATTCCCCATCTTTTTTTTCTAGCCGATTTAATGTGTATGGTTTTATGTTGAGGTCTTTGATCCACTTGGACTTCAGTTTTGTGCAAGGTGATAAGTATGGATCTATTTTCATTTTTCTACATGTAGACATCCAGTTGGATCAGCACCATTTGTTGAAGATGCTATTTTTTTTCCATTGTATGGTGTTGGCATCGTTGTCAAAGATCAGGTGTCCATAAGTGTGTGGGTTTATTTCTGGGTCCTCTGTTCGGTTCCATTGATCTACCATTCTGTTTCTATGCCAGTACCATGCAGTTTTTATAACTGTTGCTCTATAGTACAGCTTGAGATCAGAGATGGAGATACCTCCAGAAGATCTTTTATTGTAGAGGATTGTTTTAGCAATTCTCGGTTGCTTGTTATTCCATATGAAGTTGAGAATTTTTCTTTCCAGGTCTGTAAAGAATTGTGTTGGTAATTTGATGGGAATTGCATTGAATCTGTAGATTGCTTTTGGTAAGATGGCCATTTTTACTATGTTAATCCTGCCAAGCCATAAGCATGGGAGATCTTTCTATCTTCTGATATCTTCTTCTAATTCTTTGTTCAGAGACTTGTAATTTTTTTCATACAAGTCTTTGACTTCCTTGGTTGGAGTTACTCCAACGTACCTTATGTCATTTGTGGCTATTGTGAAGGGTGCTGTTTCCCTTTCTCAGCCCTTTTGTCTTTTGTATACAGGAGGGCTACTGATTTTTTTGAGTTAATTTTGTATCCGGCCACTTTGCTGAAGGTGTTTATCAGCTGTAGGAGTTCCCTGGTAGAGTTTTTGGGTCACTCATGTATACTATCATATCATCTGCAAATAGTGATAATTTGGCTTCTTCCTTTCCAATTTATATCCCCTTGATCTCCTTCAACTGTCTTATTGCTCTAGCAAGGACTTCCAGAACTATGTTGAAGAGATATGGAGAGAGTGGGCAGCCTTGTCTTGTCCCTGATTTCAGTGGGATTGCTTTAAGCTTCTCTCCGTTCAGTTTGATGTTGGCTATAGGCTTGCTGTATATCGCCTTTACTATGTTTAGGTATGTGCCTTGTATCCCTTATCTCTCCAATACTTTAAACATGAATGGATGTTGGATTTTGTCAAATGCTTTTTCAGCATCTAGGGAGATTATCATGTGGTTTTTTTCTTTCAGTTTGTTAATATGGTGGATCACATTGATGGATTTCCGTATATTGAACCACCCCTGCATACCTGGGATGAAGCCTACTTGGTCATGGTGGATGATATCTTTGATGTGTTCTTGTATTCGGTTTGCGAGTATTTTGTTGAGTATTTTTGCATCAATGTTCATAAAGGAGTTTGGCCTGAAGTTCTCTTTTTTTGTTGAGTCTTTGTGAGGTTTAGGTACCAAGGTGACTGTGGCTTCATAGAATGAGTTTGGTAATGTTCCTTCTGTTTCTATTTTGTGGAATAGTTTGTAGAGAACTGGACTTAGCTCTTTTTTGAATGTCTGGAAGACTTCTGCACTGAAACCATCAGGTCCTGGGCTTTTCTTTTGGATGGGAGACTTTCGATGACTGCTTCTATTTCCTTGGGGGATATAGGACTATTTAATTGATTTACCTGGTCCTATTTAGCTTTGGTAAGTGGAGTCGATCAAGAAAATTGTCCATTTCATTTAGATTTTCAAATTTTGTGGCATATAGACTTTTGAAGTAAGTCCTAATGATTGTTTGGATTTCCTCAGTGTCTGTAGTTATGTCCCCCTTTTCATTTCTGATTTTGTTGATTTGGATGGTGTCTCTCTGCCTTTTAGTTAGTTTGGCTAAGGGTTTGTCTATCTTGTTGATCTTCTCAAAGAACCAGCTCTTGGTTTCATTGATTCTTTGAATTGTTTTATTTGTTTCTATTTGATTGATTTCAGCCCTGAGTTTGATTATTTCCAGCCGTCTACTCCTTTTTGGTGTGTCTGCTTCTTCTTTTTCTAGGGTTTTTAAGTGGGCCATTAAGTTGCTTGAATGAGCTGTCTCGAATTTCTTCTTGAAGGCACTCAGTGCTATGAGCTTTCCTCTTAGCACTGCTTTCATTGTGTCCCACAGGTTTAGGTATGTTGTGTCTTCATTTTCATTGAGTTCTAGTAAGACTTTAATTTCTTTCTTTATTTCTTCCCTGACCCAGCTGTCATTTAGTAGCAAATTGTTCAGTTTCCATGTGTGTGTAGGCTTTTTGTTATTTCTGTTGTTGTTGAGGTCCAGCTTTATTCCATGGTGATCAGACAGGATACAAGGGATTATTTCAACCTTCTTGTATCTGTTGAGGTTCGCTTTGTGACCAACTATATGGTCTATTTTGGAGAAGGTTCCATGACGTGCTGGGAAGAAGGTAAATTCTTTTGTGTTTGGGTGTAAGGTTCTGTAAATGTCTGGTAGGTCCATTTCATTCATGACCACTGTTATAGACATTGTTTCTGTGTTTAATTTCTGTTTAGTTGACCTGTCCTTTGTTGAGAGTGGGGTGTTGAAGTCTCCCACTATTAGTGTGTGGGGATCTATGTGTGGTTTAAGTTTTATCAATGTTTCTTTCACAAATGTGGGTGCCCTTGTATTTGGGGCATAGATGTTCAAGATTGTGATATCTTCTTGGTGGAATTTTCCCTTGATGAGTATGAAGTGTCCTTCCCCATCTCTTTTGATTAATTTTGGTTGAAAGTCTATTTTATCAGATATTAGAATGGCTACTCCTGCTTGCTTCTTGCATCCATTTGCTTGGAAAGCTGTCTTCCATCCCTTTACCCTCAGGTAATGTCTATGTTTGTGACTTAGGTGTGTTTCTTGTATACAACAGACTGCTGGGTTTTGTTTACGCATCCATTCTGTTAGTCTGTGTCTTTTTATTGGAGAATTAAGTCTATTGATGTTGAGAGAGATTAATGACCAGTGGCTGTTAGATCCTTTGAATTTGATGTTGGTTGTGGTCATACGGTTGTGTGCTTGGTTGCTTTTTGTTTTACTGTAGTGAGGTTATTTATTTCCTGTGTTTTCTTGAATATAGCTAGTTTTCTTGGGTTGTATTTTCTCTTCTAGTGTCTTCTGTAATGCTGGATTTGTTTGTAGGTATTGTTGAAATTTGTTTTTGTCATTGAATATCTTGTTTTCTCTGTCCATGAGGACTGAGAGTTTTGCTGGGTATAGAAGCCTGGGCTGACAACTGTGTTCTCTTAGGGTCTGCATGATATCTGTCCAGGCCCTTCTGGCTTTCATAGTCTCTGTTGAAAAGTCAGGTGTGATTCTAATGGGTTTACCATTATATGTTACTTGGCCTTTTCCCCTTGCAGGCTTTTAGTATTTTTTCTTTGTTCTGTATACTTACTGTTTTGATTATTATGTGGTGGGAGGATTTTCTTTTCTGGACCAATGTATTGGGTGTTCTGTAGGCCTCTTGTATTCTTATTGGCCTCTCCTTTAAGTTGGGGAAATTTTCTTCAATAATTTTGTTGAAAATATTTTCTGGGCCTTGGTGCAGGGAATCTTCTTTTTCCTCTATTACTATTATTCTTAGGTTTTGTTTTTTTATGTTGTCTTCAATTTCTTGGACGGTCTGTGTCAGGAATTTTTGAGATTTAACATTTTCTTTGACAGATACATCTATTTCTTCCGTTGTATCTTCCACACCTGAAATCCTTTCTTCCATTTCTTGTAGCCTATTGGTTATGCTAACCTCTGTAGTTCCTGCTTTCTCTCCACAATTTCTTCCATTTGTGGTGTTTTTTGTTTTTTTGTTTTTTTTTTTTCCAATTCTATCTTCAGGTCTTGAGCCATTTTGTTGGTTACCTTCACCTGTCTGACTGTATTTTCATGTTTTTCCATCAATTCCTTCAGCTGTTGGTTTGAACAATCCTCTGTTTCTTTTATTTCATTCATTCATTTAAGCATTTCCTCTCTAAAGGCCACAACTGTTTGGCTGCAGCTTCCTCTATTTCTTTTTGTATTTTATTTGTTTCCTCTGTTATCTTCTTCATGAGCATAGATGTTAGGTCATCTTCTTGAATTTCAATTATGCTGGGGTGTCTGGGGCTATTTGCCCCTGGATAACTGGGTTCTGGAGATGCCATATTGCTCTGGCTTTTGTTGGTTGAACTTTTATGCTGTCCTCTACCCATTGGGCTATCTTAGGTGTTTGAAGTTAGTTTCTGGTTGTTCCTGGACTCCTGTGGTGGAGAGAATCCCTTTGTCAGGAAGATGGTTTTTCCTGAAGGAAGCCTTCTCAGCTTTTTGGGTATAGTCACTGGATGGCCAGTGTTTTTCAGGAGTTGCTACAGCCCACCTCAGGCATAGAGACCTGGGTGGTAACTGTGGTCCTTATTAGTCGAGAGGGCTCTCCTCTCACCGGGAGAAGTCCTGGAGACAGCTGCCCTGCTTCTGGGTTTCTTGCTGTAAATTTAGTGATCAGCTGCTATAACCTGTGTGTCCTGTGGTTTGGTAGGTTTTGTTAGGGATAAGTAGTTGCCCCTTGGAGCAGTATCTGGGGGTTGATCTCAGGGTTCCCAGTCTTTTGTAGGTCTGAGGTTGGGGCTCTGTGCCCCAGAACCCAAGAGGTAATCTGTGGCGGGTGAGTATTGCTCTCCTGGTAACAGCAGGCTATCTGGGGCACAGCAGTTCCCTGGGTTGGGCCAGTCAGTGGGACCTTTTCTGGGGATATGCTGGGTTGCCTAAGTCCGTCCCCTTTGCTTCGTTCCTTGTTCCTTGTGAGGGTTTCTCCAGACAGTGACTCCAAGACTCTGGTGTCTTGGGGCACACAGTTCTGTCTGTAAGGAGTAGTTGGTACAAAGCAGGTTTCTGGGCTGGCGGCGCATGCATCCGCCTGCTAGTCTGCGGAGCTGGGTTCCCAATAAATCGGTGCTCCCTGCTTGGGCCTGGATCCGTGATGGCTGGGCGTACTCGCCTGTCTGCAGTCTGCGGTCTGCGAGGCTTTCCTCAGGCAAAGCCTACGTGACCCAAGCAGCATGGTTTCTTCCTTCCCTGTGGGGCCCTCTCCGGACAGGGATTCCCAGTCTGTGTTGCACTGCGGCGCGCAGCTCTTCTGTCCTGGTGAGCTGGGCACGCAGCTGCTCTCTGCGCAGCAGGAGCTCACTTGTGATGGTGGCGGGTACCAGGGGTTAGCGAGACCTTCCAGGGAAAGACTGGGTGACCCGTGATCAGTCTCGCAACTTTGCTTCCCCGTGGGGTTTTTTTTCTACTGGGACTCTCAGTCTCTGGCAACCTTGTGCCCACCGATCAGCCTGGGAAAGTGATCTGGACACACAGGCGTGCGGCTTTGGCCCGAAGACCCAAAGCCCGCATTAACCAGGATCTCTTCCAGGTTCTGGCTGTGCAGCCTGAGAGTGGACTGGACCGATTCCCAGATGTGGGAGCCTCCCCTCACCTGGGAAACACGATCGCTGTATTTTTAGGGCCCAGAGTTCAGTCTCCTGGTCGCTGCATGAAGAATGTTGTCCTGCTTCTCAGACACAGTGCTCTCCCAGCGCCGCCATCTTGCCCCCCATTCTAGGTAATTTTAAAGCAGGTGTTAAGTACTCCCTTGTGGGTTTGGGCCCTTTCTTCTCTATAACCTGTACTTTCTCAAGCTTGAATATATTTCCTGACTTTTTTTTTCTCTTTTTCATTACTTTAGCTCTTCTATTAGCAAAACTCATGAAGATTCCCTCCTTTACTCTTCTGTCGCTAAATACAACTATAAATATTATTTTACTCATATTATCCTTAGAACATTGGTAAAATCCTCAGAAACTCAGACTCTACCCTATCTCACAAATATTCATACTTAGTTCATAAGCCTATGTTTGTTAAGATCTTTGGTTGTAAGAAGCAGCAGATCATTTACCTAACACTGGCCACAACAAAAGTCTTAGTGATTAATGAAGCTACAATATAAAGTAAGGAAAGAATAGTTAAATTTAAAAAATGAAATTCATAATCAATGTGAGACCTATTTTTTCAGTTCTGTCTCTATTAAAAAAATGACACAACAAAAGCAGGATCATTTTAATCCATTCACTCACATGTATAATTTTGATACTTTTCCTCCCTTGAAAACAATAAATCATGTGAACCAAACCCCCCACTAAAGCTACACCTACGTTAAAGATTCTACCAGGCTGTTTGACTGTTAGAACTTTGAGATTATAGACTTGCAATGTTGACATATCCAGATTCAAATTGTGCTGAGATAACTTTAATTCCCATAACAGCTATTCATTGTGCACCTATATATATGGCCTAGTGTCCTTTCAACTATCAAATAAAACCTATGGACTGTAGTAACAGACCACTCATTTCTACCAATCCAAAAGCTAAAAATGTCACCAGGTAACATCTAAAATCACAGAGGTTTTCTTTTGCGTGTATTAATTACTTTTTCATTGCTGTGACAAAATGCCTGAATCAACTCATGGAAGTAAAGGTCTATATTGGCTTACAGTTCAAGGGATAGTTAGTCCATGATGGCGGGGGAGTTATAAGGGCCAGCGTATCAGGCAATTGATCATATTGACTCCACAGTCACCAAGCAGAGATGGATGAATGCTGATGTTTGGTTCACTTCCTCCTTTTCATTCAGGAGAGGACCCCTACCCCACAGAATGGTAATGCTCATATTTAGAGTGAATTTAATCTAGAAACTTTATCACAGATATGCTACTGTGTGGGATTTCCTCCAAATGGAAACAGTCCCTCCTGGAAGGAGCAGGGAAGGTCATGGAGCTCAGGAAACCTTTCAAGTCTTAGAGAACTAAAACTTAAAATATTCCCAAAGCCCCTCCCCACAATAATAGAAGAAGTAAACTGATAGGCAAGGAGACCCACCTACTGGCTCAGCTGCCTGGAAACAATGACCAGTGGAACTGCCAAAAGAGCTCAAGGGTTGCAACTTCTTTGAGGTGTCATTGAGGTTGGAGTGAACTTCTGAGTTGCTACAGTTGCCTTTGAGTCTTCCAGACTCTTGTAACTAACCCCCAAAGATTCATTGCTTTGCCACATTGGATGTGGTTCCCTATCTACAGTGAATACTTGTCCTCATTACATCTCCTCAAGAAAATTTCCATATAGCACAAACCAGAGCTTGGGCTCATGGTTGATTCTACATCCTGCCAACTTGACAATATCATGTCCTGCTCTCTTGTAATCCACCTACCTTATGCTCACACCACTGCATGTTTTTCTAGTACTATAACAGTTCACTGAAACATACTATTTAGCCTAATATGAATATAATATAATTAATATGCTTTGAGGCCATGGTCACTCATATTTAACTCTGAACAAACTGAATGTTACACTTAATGAAAGTACTGTTTTATATTGATATTTACCAACACTTACTAGAAAACAAATAATTTTACACTTTAAAAAAATAAAAACAAAAATATCCCACATCTGGAGGAAGACCAAAAATCATAAATTAGAAATCCATTTTTTACTATAAAGTAAGGACTGCATTCAAGAAATCAAAAGGCTCAGGAACCAATTTAAAAGGTCTCTCACTGGCAAAATTTAATCAAATAATAACATTAATAACTAACAGGGTCAAGTTAAAGGGATAAAGGGCCAAGAAAACTAAATGATGCCCAAACAATCTAAGAGCTAAGATAGCTGAAAACCCAAACCTAGAATCTCCTTCAGTAAGGGAACAACAATGCCACTGGGAGCGGGAATCTCACAGTGTCCACTTCTAAACTGAGGGCACTGATTGAAGGAATGAGACCTGAAAACTAGAATGAGGACATTAAAAAAAATCATGAGGAAGCTGGTGACATTGAATTCCTACAACCTGATGACTCTTCTTTGTCCATAAAAGTAGTATCTCACAACCAACCCATCTCACACCCCTGTGAAGTTTGAAATGAAACTTTCTAGCTAAAGTCAACGTGGGCACAGTTATCAAAGTGGACTGAGGTTTGAACAGGCATAGTAGTTTTACTTACACAGTCCTATGCTGTTGGTATTGGTCTTGGTGTTGCTAGAATTAAAACAGAAGCTAGAACTGAACACTCCAGATACGATTCATTCCTGCACCAATTAGCCATGATGGGTGCTGCAGATCGCTTCTCTGTTTCAATCTACTGTGCCCGAGAGACATCTGCACCATGAAGACAGTGTCTGTGAATATGACAAAGTGGCAAGAATACTATTATGAGGTGCCCTTACACCTATTATATATTACTCACCCCCAAACATACTAACCTTTTATTTTCATAAGCCTAAACTAACAAAAAGATGATTCCCTAAGT
This sequence comes from Psammomys obesus, assembly GCF_907164565.1. Classification (NCBI taxonomy): domain Eukaryota; kingdom Metazoa; phylum Chordata; class Mammalia; order Rodentia; family Muridae; genus Psammomys; species Psammomys obesus. The sequence goes on along the minus strand of NW_026596101.1, from coordinate 6,372,072 downwards.
TCAGGCCCTGCTCTTTAGACAGTAGTACTTTTCATGTTCAAAGACTGTCAACTCTCTGGTCCATCTTTTAGTTCAGTAGGGAAATAAAAACAGTTAAGTGTCACAATAGCTGAACATAATTCGGAAGACTAGTTCATAGAGGCAGGAGCCCATACGCCTGTCTAGCCAGTTCGCAGCATTAGGTTGATGGCACAATAAGATCTAGCAAGGGAATTTGGTGGTTAAGAGTAACTGAACTCTACAGGTGACAGACAACATTGTCTCTGCTGACATTTTCTCATTTCCGTAGAAACAATAGTTACACCTGCTGTATTGATGCAACACTGCCTCAAACTGATTAACTCCCCTAAAGGTAACTGAAAGAAAACTTTTTTTTTTTCTCTTAGTTCATTCCTTTATGGCACATGTGATATAGCAAAACCACAACACATTGCTTGAGATGTATTTTCCTGTGAGGCCTTGTCCACACATGTAGGCATTATTTTATGTTTAATGCTTTTATAACAGGCAAAACTTCCTTGATCAAAGCGAACATGATGATTATGAAAAATATTTGACACAAATTAAACAGCCAGGCTTCCGGATAATGGATTATTTTCTACAATAATCAGCTCACTAAATTAATCATTGATATAATAAACATTTGAAAACTTTACTCCCAGAGGAAATTTTTTATTTAATATAATATAAACATGGTATTTTTTTAATGTATGTCGTTTATTTTTATTATAAAGATGATTTTTTTTTCAGTTACTCCATTGTAAGGCACTTCAGCTTTCGCATGACTGGTGAAACCTGTGGGGTTTTTTTTGGCCTAGTTAGAGAAAGCATGGCATAGAAAGAAAAAGACCAATAAAAGGGTGGTTTCACAGTGATGTATTAGGCCTTGTATGTACTGGCTCATGAATGCTGATTGTTACATTTTGGGCAGATTTGTGAGCCTGAACTTAAGCAGAACATTACTAAAACAAAAACTAGAGAGGAATTCCTTCAACCTTATTAGGAAAATGAAAAAAACATGCCTTCTATGATCAAGGCAAAGGTGTGGCTCTTACCAACTCTACTGATCATATAGGCAAAAGCAACAAAAAGATCAGAATTGTAAAGGGACACATAATTTCCCAAATTCTTTAGTTTTTCTGGAATTTTTTCTACTTTTTAATTTTTAAATTTAAAATTTTTATTATATTTTTCATTACTTAAAATGATTTTCAAATTGAAATATATTTGACCATATAATTTTTTTGAGATTATAATATAATTATGTCATTTTCTCCTTTTTTCCATACAAACCTTCCCAGATAGTCCTCTTTTTTCTCTTTCAAATTCATGGTCATTATCTCATTAATTGTTGGTGGTGATGTATATGCGTGTGTGTGTGTGTGTGTGTGTGTGTGTGTGTGTGTACATATAATTGCACATAAACTCCTAAATACAACCTGCTATGTCTGCATAATTTTGCTTCCATGCTGACCATTTGGTATCAGATAGCCAGTTGGTGTGCTCTTTCCTGGGGAAGAGTATTTCTCCCACTCTCAGCATTCTTTAGTTGCCTGTAGTCCTTAGTGTATGGCTAAGGCCTCCTGCATTTTCCCCCATCCACTTTAGCATGTCTATTGTCATTTTCCTTGACCAACCCATACTCAAAAGGCAGTCGTGCTGTTGTAGTTTTTGACGTTCCTAGAAGACACAACCCCATAACAAACTCTCTGATCCTCTGGTTCTTACAGACTTTCAGTTCCCTCTTAATAATCTCTCAGCCCTAAGAGTTGTAGGTATATCAGTTGGGACTGGGTTCCAAAACTCTACATTTTGACTGGCTGTGGCTTTCTTTAATGGTTTCTTTCTGCTGCCAAGAGTAGTTTCCTTGATGAAGAGTGGCGATTATAGGTACCGCTCCAAGATGCATGACTTCATTAGCAGTGAGCACTTGGCTAGGTTTTCAGCAAGAGAAATGATTTCTCCCTTGGGTGGGTCTTAAGTCCAACTAGAAAGCTGTTGGTTACCATGAAGGTATGTGTGCCACTACTGCCCCTTTAGAATAATCATGACATGGTGCACATTGTTGTGGTTCATAGACATACTAGTTGGGTAGGACTGCTGTTTGTTTCCCTCATTTGGAAGCTTCAATGGTGCCTTCTATTCAGCCCCAAAGAAAAATAAAATCATGAAATTTGCAGGTAAATACATGGAACAAACAAATAAACAAACAAAAAAAAGCATACTAAGTGAGATAATCCAGACCCAGAAAGAGAAATATAACAGTTGCAGCTCCTAGGTCCTAATCTTCAGATATATGCACATTTCCTATAAGAACTACAGAAACAAGGAAACTAAAAGGGACCATGGCCAAGGTAGAGGTGTAGAGGAGCAATAATGATGAAAGTGGCAGGGTACAGGTGATCTGGTGATGGATATGGAAAAATCAGTGAATGACTTTAATTAGAGAGAGGTGAGATAAATACAGAAGGAGAGAGAACAATAAAATAACAGTATCTCTGAAAAGGTCACAGGAATTACCTACTAAATTACTTATCTACCTATTAATTACCTACTAAAAATCTATAATAAACATAAGACTGCATAAATATAATACATATATAGCTTAAATATAATTTTTCCATCTGGGCAGACAATGGTCCCTTCAAAAGCCAAAGAGCATTTGACAAAATCCTCAAAACTAGGGATAAAAGCCCTCTTCTTAGTTGTTGGTTAGGGTTGTCCAAGAGACTCCCAAAACATTATAGGCTATTACTTTTGAATTGGTTGCCCCTGCCAAAGGTGTAAGGTAAGTCCCTATTATTTCTGACACGATGTGCTTCAGACACATGGCTCAGAGGCCCAAGATCTGGAACTGATTTAAAAGCCTCTTCCCTGAAGATTAGCTTTCACTTTTCCCTATGTACTTCTTTTCTTTATCATGATTTATTCACGTTGTATCCCAGGTTTAGCCTCCTCCCTCATCCCCTCCCAATCCCACTCTCTCTCTCTCTCTCTCTCTCTCTCTCTCTCTCTCTTCTCCTCCCATGCCCCTCCCTCAGGGCACTGATAGGGGAGGTCTTCCTCCCTTCCATCTGACCCTAGCCTATCAGGTCTCATCAGGACTGGCTGCCCTATGTGCTTCTTAATCAACATGTTGACAATCAAAGTTAATCATCATATACTATTGGAATTATTAAGCATGTTTAGAAAAGTTTTATACAACTTCAGTTTGTGAAAATTATATTTCAATACACCACCAATGAACAGTCCCAAAACAAAACTGAGAAAATGTTCCTACTTTAAAGACTATCAAAAGAATTATATATTTAAGAATTTATTTTAAAAAAACAACATATATATGTATGTGTGACACATACATACATATACAGAGACAGACAGACAGAGCTAGGCATGGTGATGCATGCTTTTAATCCCAGTGTTGGGAAGTAAAGGCAGGTGGATCCGGTGTTCAAGGTCAGCTTCAGGTACATAGCAATTTTGAGGCCCGTCTATGTTACTCAAGGCCATGTCTCAGAGCAAAAAGTCAAGAAATCTAGGTCTTTCACAGTGAACAATGAAACAAAGAAATGAAAGATTAAATATAAAAAATATTTTCTGTCCCTGAGTTAGAAGGCTTATTATTATTGTTAATGCTATCCAAAGTAACCCATGGTTTCAACATAATCTCGGTTGAAGTCTATATACTGTGTGTTTAGCTTTATCCAAAGGAATATCTGTCCTCTGTCCTCTGTCCTCAGCTACCAGGGGAGTTGATGTAAATACACGTAGAATGCCCAGCTAAATAGGAAAGTCATTATTTGCCAGGAGCTTTGGCCACACTTGATAGTCTGACACTATGATTTGTGGTGGGGGCTTGGGGATAGTCTATGTCAGACTATCAAAAGAACCAGAAAAGATGTATTAGCCAGAGGCTCCAAGAGAAACTATAAACTAAAGGTCAGTATGTGATAAAATCCTGATAAGAATTGTGGACATCAAAGGTTCAGTGAGTGTTCCTGGTTCATTTCTTTATTGTCACTCACACATCTTAGTAGAAGAAAACAGGTGCTAAGAGACCATAAAAAGGAGGTGACCAGAAGTTTCGTGTTTGATTAACTTTGGAACTTCACTTTGCCAATAGCCTCATTTGGCTGTTTCTAATGTATGTCTTTCTTGTCATAATAAAACTGTAATTCTAAATCTGGAATTCTCCTGAGTTTTGTGCATTCTACTAAAATGTCATACATGAGAGTGGGATGAGGACCCTCAATTGTGTAGCCAGCTGGTGTGACATTGTAAGGCTAATTTATACCAATTTTCCTATAGGTTAGGATAATTAGAGCACAGTATAGTAATGGACAATTCTTCTCAACAATGTTTGGTGCCTCATGTAATTGCAAACTGGCCATTTGTAACAGAAATAAACAAATTTTTCAAATCTGATCTTAACTATTTTTATACTCATAAACTATTTTTGTATTCATAAACCATTATTAACACAAATTAAACAAAATTTTATTGTGTTCACTCCACACTATAACAAGGTCATCAGCACAAAAAGTTGACTATATTTACTCAGCATTCAAAAGTTTATTATTAAAAAAAAAGTTTATTCATAATAAAAACTATACAACTAAAGAAGATAAACAAGAAAGCAGACATGGGGTAAGATGATCAATCCTCACTTAGAAAGACAAATGGGATGTGCATTGGACATATGACAGGAGTCTACCACAGAAGGCATCTGAAAGACTCTGCTTTCAGAGTCTTTCAGTGTTTCAAAACAGATACTAAGACTCATAACTAAACCTTCAGCAGAAGGGGTGTTAGTATGACGTGGAAAGGATAGGAGCCCCACAAGGACCAAATATATCTGGGCACAGGGCTCTTTTCTGAGACTGACACTCCACCAAGGACCATGTATGGATATAACCTAGAACCTCTGCTCGGATGAAGCCCGTGGTACCTCATTAACCACTTGGTTTCCCATAGTAAGGGGAACAGGGACTATTTCTGACAGGAACTCAATGGCAGGCTCTTTGACCTCCCCACCCCCACCCCCCAAGGGAGGAGCAGTCCTGCTAGGCCACAGAGGAGGACTTTGCAGCCAGTCCTGAAGATGCCTGATAAAACAGGGTCAGATTAGATTGGGACAAGTAACCACACTGTTTCACTTTCCTATCTCCTAATCCACGAAGAAAGTATACTTGCTTATAAACTGCAACCTAGGCTTGGCTACAGATACAGCAATTCCAAAAGGGGAACAACAACATTCCGAGAGAATAACTTCCTGGGGAAATTATACTAAAGAGTATAAGCTGGGGATGGAATTCAGTGGAAGAGCCCTTGCTAGCATGGGCGAAACCATGACTTCTCCAGCACTAAGGGGCAGAAATATTACTGAAGAAATGGAGTACATTTTAATATTAACTGTCAAGTCGATATACATCTTTCGTGACACTGAGACTACCAAAGAACCACAGAAACAGGAGTCCAAGATAAAAGAGTCGTAAGTGACCTAAGGAGTGGCTGAAATCTCTCAACTCCTTTTCTCTGACCTCCATTAGGCAACTGTTCTCACCTAAATTAAAATCTGGGATGCCACATCCTAACCCTGACTCTAATCTCAGGCCTCAGATTGGCCTTTATTCTTTTCCCATGGCACTTGTTTCATTAGCTATTGAATGGGAACTTTTCTAGCTTTCTTCTTCTTTAACACCTGACCACTTCTCCAAAAGTGCACAAAGTGCTGAGAATAAAGTAAAGCTTGGCTCTTACCATGTCAGGTGCACTTGTAAGCACGTCTAAGCTGGGACTGCTCTCTGCACAGCTCCAGGGACTTGACCTCACTGGAACAGCAAAGGAGTGAAGAAAGGACAAAAATGTAGACACGGGAAAGCTGAGACAAGTGGGCTGGTCTCTCAGAGGGAAGAGTCTCGGCATTCCACAAGCTTGGCATATTTATTACATGCAATTAAACAGGGAGGCGGAGTTATCGCACACAGCTGAATTAAGGAGGTAGGGTTTATGATATACAGCTGGACAGAGGCCAGGCTTAGTTAATTTTGATAGAAACAGTCTCTGTGGGAGGAGCAGTCTTCACGCCATAAATATCCGGGGGTGAAGGTGGGGATGGAGCAGGGTGGGGCAGGGCTGGGCTACAGTGGACATTTTCTGCATATACTGTCAATATTCACACGCAGACCTGAGAAGAACTCTGCCGTGCCTCTGAACTTGACTGCGGAGGGAAGCTTGGCCAGTTTCCTTTAGGTCTGAGGCTGAGGAGCTTGAGAAGGCTGGCTCATGTCAACCATGTGTCCACTCACTCAGGTCTCCACACAATCAGGGTGTCACCTCTGTCTCACTTCATGGGTTCTCCCTTTTAACCCTCAAACAAAATTCTTTGATCATTACCCCCAAAAAGGCCACAGGTAACTAGTACTTGCTGTCTAACTTCCTGCTGCCTCAGTCTAGAACACCACCATGGTCTATTTGTTTTCAAAATGGATTTTAATCTTTTCTCAGATATGAAAATTCTATTTGCTTTGGAATTATCTGCCATTTGTTTTCTTTCCTACTGAAATAAAAGTTAAATACATTTCTTTATCTTATAGTTTATACTATTTATTTTTCATCCCTATACTAGCGTGTAATCATTTACATGATTGCTTGATTCAGCCTAATGTTTGCATTCATTTCTCTCCTGAAATAATGTGACAATACTTTGTGTTTAATATATTTCTCCAAAAAAAATCCCAGATGATTAATATAATATTTACTTTTTTGTTACTTCGGCAGAGAGCAGTATCGGTTCTTCTCAAAGCATAGGAACATCATTAGGAAATAAAAACCTCCAGCTAGAAATGAAAAAGATTCGTTTGAGACCTGGAAGTAGTTTAGTGGGTGACAGAGTTGCTTTGCAAGCAAGAAGACCTGAGTTCAAATCCTCAGCCCCCACATAAAAAGCCAGGTATGGTTGCATGTTCGTGCCTACAGTACTCCCAGCATTGTAGGGAAAAAGAGGTGGTTTCTGGGATTTGCTGATATCCATCCTACCACTAGGTTCAGTGGGAGACCCTGCGTTGGGGTACCTTGTGTGCAATTGTTAATTTTGTACCGAAAGGAAGCTTTGGCCCATCACCAGCCTCATATTTTATAAATATTTGTTCCTTTCTCACCTGCCTAAGGTGATCTAGAATTGTATCTGATTGGCTTTAATAAAGAGCTGAGCTGTCAGCAATGGGTGGGCAGAAAAGGGCTCTGGGAGAGATCAGGCCCAGGAGATCCGTCAGCCGGACAGGAGATAGACAGACATGAATAGGTACAGAGAGGTAAAGAACTAGCCACGTGGTGGATCTTGTGCCAGAATAGCTGGGTTAAGTTAGATCAGCTAGCTGAGAGTCTGCCCAGATAAAGTGTAAGCTTTAAAATATTAATAAGCCTCTGCATCATTATTCTCCCCACTGGAGGGCTTAAAAAGCCCTGCTATAACCCTGTCTCAAAACAATAATATAGAGAAAGATAGAGCAAGGCAGCTGACATCCTCCGCTGGTTTTTGTGTATTCACGGGCATGAACACACACACACACACACACACACACACACACACACAAAGTGCATATACCACATAAACACACACGGTATTCACATGGAAACACAAACTCACAAGTACTTAATAAAAACGATATTCACATGCACCCACACATACACATATGCATGATACATGTACACACACATACTCCACACACAGTGCTTCTACAACATGAAAACACACCATATTCACATATAAATGTACATACTTACATACACATAGACACTCACACATGTCTGCACACTAACATTTTGTCTTTTGAAGAAACAATGTGGGGAGGAGGGAGGGGCTTATGGGGGGGATACAAAATGAATAAAGTGTAATTAATAAAAGTTAAATAAAAAAATTAAAAAAAGAAAAAAGAAAAAAAGAAACAATGTGCTGTAGGAACTGAGATTATTGGTAATCTATAAAAATTAAGGTTGAAAAAACATAATAGGAATAGGGAAATGACTGATGCCAAGAAAATAAAAGAAGCCTTTACTGTACGGCCTTTCACTCATAAGCAAGTGAGAGACTGTTTTAATATGTCCCTTTACCACCTTTTAGAATCAGTCCCTCTCAGGTGTGATGACAGAGCATATTGTGAGGTTTGTGTTTTGAGACTTTTAGAATAGGTCAAGTTCATCACAAACATATTGTCATCTTGGTTCACCATGTTTTCTGCCACAGCATTTTGCAAAGCAGTGTGGCCTGGTTTAAAAGAAATGTACCCGTGGAAGTATTACACTGACCTTTTATCTCATTTTTCCCTCACCTGGAGGCAACCAGGAGTAAGTGTTATATATACTGCAATGAGGAATGAGTACATAAACAAAAGCTCTCTCTATGGAAGTAGCCAAGACAGAGAAACTATAATCCCTCTCACCTACAAACCCTCTGAGATCTTTACAAGAATTTCACCACAAACCCACTCTGGATTACGGCCCTGTCACTGCCCAGAAGAACACATGACCGGAAAGGGAAGCCACTAACAAGAACACAGAAAGCAGGCTGTGGCTCACCTACCTGATCATCTACATCGTCTAAGTGTTAATTTACTTAGGAGGGTGACAGCAGATGATCATGTGATATTGACTTCTTGGGACCCATGTACAACTCTCTATGACACTCTGTCAACATTCTTTGCAATTGTTTGAGTGAAAAAAAAAATCTCAAGTCAAGTTACCCTAAGCAGCCAGCCTGGACTAGTCTATGAGGAACACTTACAAATGTGCTTCTCCAGCACAAACTTAGGACCCAGAACCTTTCAAATCCATCTAAATGATTTAGATATTTGGGGTGCAATCAAAGCTCTTTACTCAAGACCAGAAAGCCAATAAAATATGAAACAGAGGCTGTTGGTTTTAATTACAATCCTCAGCAACTACTGATAGTTATAACTGTGCAAGAATTATTCGGTATACATTAAAGGACAAAAGTCTCTCCAAATTTTAACAAGCAGAACTATCTTGATGGGCAGGGTTGCTTTTCTAACCCTGAGGTTCTGATAACTCCTCCCCAAAGCTTCCGGGGAAAGAATTATTGGTTCTTTTTTTCTTCTTCTTCTTCTTCTTCTTCTTCTTCTTCTTCTTCTTCTTCTTCTTCTTCTTCTTCTTTTCTTCTTCTTCCTCTTCCTCTTCTTCTTCTTCTCCTCCTTTTCTTTAATTGAAAATAACTTTTTTTCACACCACAGTTTTCCTTCTCTCATCTCCCAGATTGTCCCCACCTCCCTACCCATCTCACTCCATACCTTCTTCTTCTATTTAGAAAACAAAAAGATTGAAAAGCAACAAAAAGAAAAATAAGTAGAAACACATTTACATGCAGACATGCACAAACACACACACAAGCCAAACTCACAAAAATTCCAAAAAAAAGCCCAAATAGCACTATGAGACTAATAATAATTAATAAAGAAAGAATTTGTAAAACCTCCAAAAATTACCTTTGAGCTCATTTTTGTGGTGGTCATCTACTGCTGGACACAGGGCCTAGCTGTAAGTGTGGTTTGTATACCCAGTGAGACTCCATTGGGAAAAACTAATTTTTCCTTTGTAGGCAGTTGGCACTAGGAGATAGGTTCTTGGTTAGGGCTTCTAACTTTTCTATAGTGATGAGAAGCATGTGGGTCCTCCCCCCCCCATACACATTTACAGAATATACAGCCTCAGACATCCTACTTCAAATAGTAGAGTTTGCATACAGAAAGGGTGAGGTGGTTACCTTTACGACAAAAGCTTCTCTCAAAAAGTTTTCGACCCTGGAGGTTAGTGCCTCTCTAAAAAGAGATTATGTCCCAGAACCTCGATCAGCTACAAGAACCTCGATCTATCAGCAAGACTGGTAGATGGGGATCATGTTTGCCTCGGGAGTTTACTGCAGACAAGTTTTCCCTGGAAAATACTGCTGGAGAAAGTGCTGACCAAACAACATCCATATTTACACACTTAGATACTCATTAAAGCAGGAAACGCCAACTAAATTTAGAGACACTAAGTGCCAACTCAAGAGCGGACCAGAAAGTTGGTTAAAATCTGCTCTCAGAGTGTATCAGGGACAAATGAGTCAGATTCACGGCAATAGCTTGTCCCAGGTGACCCTGACTACAAGACTGTCAAGTGAACCTCACAGGAAATAAGTTTGTTTCTTCCCTTAAAAACACAATGAGTGGGTCAGATGGGAGAATTTCAACCAAAAACAGAAGCAATTACATCCAAACAGGAAGTTGTCTGTTGCTAGTCAAAAGGAAAGGGACCTTGAGAAGGGTGATCATTTAGTATCTTACATTTTTCATTAGTCTGACAGAAAGTGTGGGCAAACAGTATTCCCAAACTCTCTTCGTGGAATAGGCATCCTTTGTATCTATTAGACTAGTGAAAGCTTAGACTTGAGTGCATGTAACTGATTTCCCTCCGTCATTTGCGTATAAGAGAAAATGGGGCTCAGGGAAATGAGTCGGTTCCCTATGACACAAATGTAAAGGGGCAGGTTCAGTTTCTTCAACAAGCAAACTCTTGCTGCCCTATTTGTGTACCTGTCAACACTAGCGAGTATAACCAGCAGCTGGCTAAAAGTGCAGGCTTGGGGGCCTGACCCAAAGCCTGATGAGTATCTAATTTAATCAGCACCCAAACAAGAGCCACTGTGATCCACACGAACAGCAGTATGTGCCAAGCCCTGCCGCATGGTGTGTGGCTTCCTTCATATGAACCATCTTGCATGTTGGCAATCTGGAAAGTGGGTCTAAAGAAATGAATATTTATGTGGGAGAGGAGAGGTTTGCAAGATACTTTAGGAGGATAGTAGAAGAAGTAAAGTATAGAAGTTTTGAGCCAAGTTTTGAAACAAGTATGAGATTCTGTGTCTGGGAAAGGACAGAAAAAAATAAGAATAAAAAACAATGACAGGAAAGGACTAGAAATAAATTTCCCCTTTATTTTCAATTCCCTCTACTGGTTTCATCACTGATGATCCAAATGGATTTCAGCACCGAGAAGATGGCTCAGCGGGTAAAGTGGCTTCTGCATAAGCACGACGACGACTTGAGTTCACCTACATAAAACGTGGGCGCAGCGTAGGCACCTCTACTCCAGCGTTACCAGGAGGCAGGGAAACAGGCCAGTCTCGGATGCTCACCGGCCAGCCAGTGTAACTGAAGCAGAAAACTCCAGATCCACTGACAACCCTGTCTCAAAAGAGTGGGCAGTGATGAAAGAGGAAGACAGCAGATACTGACCTCTGACCTCCACACATGCACACAAAGGTGACCACATACACATGCAAACCAAAAAGTGCCCTTCGGTACCAAACTCTGTGAAGAAAGGGACAAGTAAATGCCCACTTCCATATAAGTCACATGCCTGTACAATGCCTGTTTGTTCACTAAGATTTGTAACTGCGGTCCAGAATGATAATCCTCTAGAACGTAAAGTCAACACAGACAATCTAGCCATTATACTCAATATAACTTCCGTTACAAGGGGGTTAAAAGTGTTGAAAAACAGATCAGTCATGTGGGAGAGCATCATTTATTTTTAGCTAATTAAAATTTCTATCTCTAAAAGCCTAACAAACAGCAGAATTATCCTTACGGAAGGAGAGGCCACAAAGGCCATCTATTATAGCCATGTGATACCGGCTCGTCAAGGTGCACTTATTCATCAGTAGGACCCAGAGTCTAGACACATGCTTGGCACTTAGTAAGCACTATCTGAAGGAAGGAATAAATCCCTTGAAGCTGTCTTTCTTCTACAGTCCCTATTTGTTGGGGGAAGAAATACACACAACAGAAGTTCTGTCTTTGCGCACTGCAAATTCTACCCTCCCACAATTCATATCTAATCACTCTGGTTATAGACAGAACAAATAAATTTCTTCTCCTGAATATCCATCCTTCAGCTATAAGCTATTACAATACCTACCTAATCCATATATATTGCTTTCTCATTGCCTTTGTCTCCCCGAAAAGCACAGGTTGACTTGTAATAAGCCTTAGATTGCTGGAACAGCTTAAAGAGACCAAAGTCTGACCTTCAACAGATGGGATTCTATTTAATAGCACACACAATGAGGGGCGGCTCTCTCTCCAAGGGAAATTGAGGTGTCTTCCAGGGGGAGAAATGGCTGTGACCTTTTATATGCATGGGGTAAGAGGCTTGGGAATGAGGAAATTATTGCAGCCATAGGGGGTTATAAGCAGTTCTGCAGTCTTTCCTGACATTGTTTGCCCAAGATGAGAAACACTGTTGGAAAACAGGCTGTCCCAGTAGACATTCCTTTCTGGAATATCTGATAGCGGCTGAGCCAGATCCCTGTAATCTCATAGGGTTCCTATTTTATAACCAAAGAAGAGTAGCACTGGGTATGAAGTTCATGGTCAGTTTTCTGATAAACCCTTTTCCACGCCTGCCTCACAACTTGATGTAATATGTATTAAAACCTCAAACCCGGAGATTGGATCCCTTAGGTGCCATGATGAATGGTTTCTAGTTGTTCGATATAAAATAGGGGTAGAGTACAAGCCATGACTTGACAGAGGAAAGTAAGATTAAGATAATTTTCTTAAGAGGTTGCCCAGCCCTGTTATTCACTTCTGTCTCCTTTCTGCCCTAGACACATTACAAAAACAAAAACAAAAACAAAAACAAACAAACAAAAAAAAAAACCTCTCCTATTCTAATCTCCCATGTTCCCATGTTCTATTCTTAGGAAAGTGTGTGTGTATGGCTGAATGGAAGCGGGGGGAGGCATGGGGTTTTCCTGTACTGTCAATTTAGTCTCAAGCTGAAGCCACATTTATTTCTGCAGACAGATAACTGACCTCCATAGATCCTTCGAACACTTATATTTCTGCCTGAACCCATAAAGCTATTTCACCCTAGGACCTCAGCATTGCTGAGAGAAAATAGAATCACCTGTGTGTCCTGGGAGGATTTTGAAACAAACCTTCTGAAAGGAAGAATAGAAGCAAGAAGTGAAAGAATCAAAGCAAGAAGGAAAAGTCATAAAGGAAACTGGTGACAATAAAAGGAGGAGCAAAGGAAGGTTTCGGACTCTCAGGAGGAGGTGAGGTAGAAGAAGACGTGGAGAGTATCCATCCAAAAAAGAGGGAGAGTGATGGAGCATCCAACAGAGATGGGGAGGAGAAATCAGCAAATAGAAGAAGTCTAAAGACTACGGAAAATACTAATGAATTTTTCAACCTTAACATGAAATCAGCGCCGCTAACTTAGAGAAAACTGGCAGAAAAAAGTTGATAGCTGCATCACCAAGAATCTTGAAAACTCAAAAACCAAGACCCACATAAACCATCTCCCTAACCTTCTATCTTATAGACAAGGAATACGAGATATAGACTGAAGAAATTTCTTAACTAGCAGCTGCTTGATCCCACTGCAGAGACAATAGTAAAAATAATAGAGAAAATAATAAAAACTTTTGTTGACAGAATTTAACAGTCTTCTTCTTGCCCTCTGAAAAATGGCAAAAGCTATGTGCTGGGCCTACATTCAAATCGTTTTATAAAATAAACTGCAGCCATATCAGTGAAAAACTTGATGCTTGGAACCAGATGTTTCTATACCACAGCTGCAATGCAGGATGCAGATAAGAAAGAACAAACATCACCTTTTGTCTTCTGTGTTCTGAAGTCAACACATCAATAAGGACCACAGCAGAGTGGAAACAGTTCTGAAATAAGAAATAATTTCCCCTCTCTTGATCTGAAGTTAGCCAACTAACCATTAAGGATTCTAAATATGATGTCTCAGCAGTAATCAACTAATGACATTTTTCCACTTCAAGATAAGCATCTCTCCACCATGCTAGGAAATCTCTTTCAGTCCTGTTCAGGGAAATTGAGGTTGAATGAGACATAAGCCTTCTTCAGAGCATCTTTTTTTTTTTTTTTGATGAAGTGTTTTGTTTTGTTTTGTTTTTAAATGAAGCTTAATCACAAGGCTCAAGATCAACATGGCCACACAGAGGTATAGCTCCTACCCGGGTACTTCTTTGAACATACATTTCTTTGAGCCTAATCTGAATGCAGGTGAATTTTTGTTCTAGTAATCAGGCAGAGAAAGGCTGCTGCTGAAACATGAGTTGAGATAAGCATCTTTATCTTAATCCATAATCACTTGCAGAATTTCTCACCTAAGAGATGGGAGTTGACTTTTTTCTCTTTTTTGTTATTATTACTTATTACAATTTATTCAATTTGTACCCTATCTGTGGCACCCACCCTCATCTCCCCCCAATCACACCCTCCCTCCCTTTTCTCTCCCTATGCCCTTCCCCTAGTCCACTGATAGGGGGAGTTGACTTTTAGGGGGAGTTTTGATATGGTGATAAGTGGTACTTCACATATAGTTTCAGTGTTCTTTGCCACCGTTTAATGAGATTTTAGAACAAGCAACAGTTATTTTCTAGGCCAAAGTACCTAAACAGAGAGCTCCTACTGCAGATGACTTAGAAAATTCCTGACTCACTGGAACCATCTTGTGTGGAAACTGATGTGTAAAATATCTTGTTTTTAACACATAGGGGAGTTGGGAGAGGGCTAAATCAAAAATGAATAAACCAGTTCCAGTAACAGACTGAACTGTAAACATTTTAGCCACCAAGGGCCATCAATTACTAATTTAAAATACTCAACTCTGCCCCTGTAGCTCACAGGCAGCCACAGTGTATAAACAAATTAGGATGAGTCCCAATAAAACTTTATTTACAAGTACAAATAATTGGCCCAATCTAATTCTCAGATTAGACTGTCATCTGTCAATCCTGAACTAAAAGGTAACAATTTCTTAAACTGTGTCTCTACAGATCTACTAGAGAGAAATAATGAAATCTCATAGTTGGAAGAATCCTTATACTGAGATCATGTCTAGTATTCATATACATGCATAACATCAACTTTACAAGCTCTATGGTTAAAGTCAGAGAGAAGAAGACTATATATAACACATATGGCTATGCATACATAAGCTATATAAATAATATATACAATACAGATATGTATGTTATATATACATTGATAGAAATAATGTATATTATATTTGTAACATAAAACACTGGGCTGGAGAAACAGTTTACTGGGTAACACTTCCTTCACAAACTAAGGACCTGAGCTCAAATCTGTAGAATGCATGGAAAGCCAGATACAGTGGCATGCACATCTGTATTCTCAGTAATTCTACTGAGAATGGGAGACAGAGCTAAGAGACCCTCTGGATGCTCATCAGCTAGCTTCCCATATACAGTGTGAAAAAGCAACAAAGAGGCCCATTCTTAAACAAGGGGGAAGGAAAGAACCAACATCCAAGGTTTTCCTCTTACTTTGCATGCCATGGCACAAATGTGCCCACATTCACACACAGACAGAGATGTGCAGAGAGAAAGAGAAGGGAGAAGAAGAGAGGGACAGAAAGGGAGAGGGAGAAGTAAAGGGAGAGAGAAATTAAAAGAAAATGAATAGAGCGTTCTAGTTTACCATTCCACTTAGTTTTATCTACGCTTTGGGGAAGACTGACAAGAGACCAGAGAAGAGGCACGAAATCTTGTTTCCTGAGCCTCAGTCATTCAGCTCTTCTTATTCGAGACTCTGGGGTTCTTCAGAAGCTCTAGACCCCTACGGGACTTCCATCCCAAAAACATTGTGTCCTATGGTGCAATGTTTACAGTGTTTTAAAATATCTCATTACTCTCTTACTGTGGCTATTTAATTTGGTGTTCAACTAATGATAACACAAATGTCTGCAAATATCAAAAGGGAAAGGAGAATAATTGGACCCACTGAGAAAGTTTATAGCTTTCAGAGCAGTGACTTGATAGATTTTCTAGGGTAACCGACTTTTAGCTATATACCATTTTTTTTCTTAGACATTAACTTTAAAATCTTACACTGGGTAAGCCACACTGCCAGTGCACCTCACTCCCCTACCCAGTGCTTGACCCCCCCCACCCCCCGCCACATCCCCAAACAGTTCACTGGGCTCTGTAACAGGAAGCAAACACTTTCTAGAGGCTATGCACTCCTGTGAACCTTTCATCAGGAATGTCTTTCTCATACTAATCTAACATACTGTCTGTGCTAGTTTGAAAGAGATGTACCTCATAGTCTCCGGCAATAGAACACGTGGTCCTTTGTAGGTGCTGCTGTTTGAAAAGACTTAGGAGAGGGAGCCCAAGTGGGCCGCGACCAGCGTGCACCATATCAGAGGGTAAGAGGATTCGAAACTAAGAAATTGGGGAGTGGAGGGGCGGCTGAAGCCAGAACATTGTCATTGAGGCTTCCTGGGTGAAAGGGGACAACCCATGAGCTGGGAGAGTTTGGATCCAGGTCACCCATGGACATCTCCAGGGTCTGAGAGTGGTGAATATTCAATCCCTCTGCACTTCCTCTTTCCCCAAACATAGGCCTCCCTGCTTGGTGACTGAGAGAGCAGGGTCTCACTTCCCAGTGGCCAAACAGCAGACACCGGACACCGGATCTCCTGCACTCTCATTTGCCCCTGCAGGCCCAAATCTGAGAGTAGAGAACCAGGGGAACCCCTGGCTTTCCGAATAGGCTTGCAGGCCAGTGAGTTTGCCTTCAAGTGAGTCTATGAAGGGCCCCTGATGCAGGGTCCTTCTACTCTAGCAGCCAGACATCAGACCCCACCCACCCACACCCCCACTGTGGGAAATATAGGGATCCTTGGGATAGAGTTCTCAACACTGAAGTCCCTGTACTGTGGGACTTCAAAAACCTAGTGCAATGACACATGTCCATAATCTCAGCACTGAGAAGGTAGAAACACGAGGACACTGGAGCCTGTATGTAGGCCAGCCAGTCTGTACAAAGTGGTGAATTCCAGTTAAGTAAATAACCCTGTCTCAAAAACTGATATGGGCAAGTGATTGAGGAAGATACATTATAGAAACCTCTGGCTTGCTTACACACACACACATACACACACACACACAGCATGCACACTTATACACATACACATACATACATAAACACATGTACATACATACACATTGTGTGTAATTGATTGACTGATTAATTGATTGACTGATTTCATACTACGTGCTTTCTACCGTAGAAAACGGACCACTCTTCATTTCAAGATTGACATTTTTCAGGGGTACATGCTAAGCATGTACAAAGCCTAGGGTTTGATTCTAAGCACCAAATAAAACTCAAGTCAAATATCAGCTTTTCTAGCAACAGTGTTGCTCATGGGCTGATAGGTCAGCAACCCCTTCTCAGTTCCAGACACATCAAAATGGCAGCTTTCTCTAACTTTCTGAGAGTGCAACTTAAGCAAGCTCCTCTCTGAAAATTGCCCTGGGGTCAGCAGAGAAGGACACCTGTGCGAGCTCAAGAAGAGGAACGAGTTTTGGAGCTCCACAGAGATGAAATAAACCTTTTGCTTTTACGTTGGATTCAAAAGGACTATTTGAAAGGACCTTGAGTGACATTCACCTGGAGGAGCAGGCGCTTTAGGAAAACATTAAGGGTCTATTATCATATTAAGACCTGGACCAGAACTGTAGGTTCTGGCCTGAGGCCCTCATTTGTAATAGAGGGGTTGACTTCCTCACTTTGGACGCCACCCCCTCCCTAGTAAAACCCAGTGCAGGAGCTCACAAGCCAAGGAATCCCTTAGGCTAACAACATGGAAAAATAATAGGGCACATATACCGTTCTTGGGGCTGTCTGGCTTCAGAATGCCTTCCTATGTTTAGAGAAACTTTCTCTGAACAAGTACTAATGTGGGTCAGGGAGAGAAAATGTCCTGTCCATAATAGCTGAACATACCACACCATTGCTTTCTCCAAATCTCTTGCCACAGGCAACTGTTATACTGGAAACAGATTTGGGCACTTTTTGATGCAAAAGAAGAGGTGAATGGTTGCTCCTTTCTTGCTTTCAATGTGCTACTGAAAAGCCTTGTCCAAGAAGCCTCAACAACACAAAATGGCTCCCAATACTCAGCGGTACCCAGCACTGAGTACCGCTCAACACAAAATGGCTCCCAATACTCAGCGGTACCCACCGGCAGATGCTTTCTCTTCTGATGTTCCATAGGATGATTTTGGCTCCCATCTTCTTAACCTTTACAACTAATCTATGTTCACAAACAACTCAATAAGCAATTTCATATTTAATCACCCAGAGTCTATCTGTACAAACATGTCCACTGAATCAGTTCCTTTGCAAACAGCACAGACAGAAATCTCAGGCATATTTTGCTTGCCTGTTTGCATGCTTATGACATCTTCCAGGGTATAGAAACCAATCTCTTACTTTTTTATTCCACTGGCCATGAACTAACCAATGATCCGCTACATGCTCCTCAGTGATCCCAACTCCATTTAATCCCAGGATGTTTAGTCTTGTCACAGGGATATCTCAGAACAAAAGCAAGCTTGCTGTTCAGCATCACGAATATCTCTAAGCTACTTCTCTTCATAGACATTCCTTGTGCACTTCATGTTCTTTAAGCTGGTAGCACTTCAAAGAAAGGTTTTTACCCTCCTTCCCTACTCACACATAGTATTGACACTTGACAGCCATTAAGGTGCTTTACAAGTAGACTATTATCTGTGAGCATGTAGTGGTCTGCTCCTCAGCATGGTCATCATCTTCCTTTTTTCACTTCCTGCAAGAAAAAAAAATGTGATTCCCTTCTGTTTGTTTACAGTTATGTATTTTATTATTTTACACGTGGGGGTGTTTGGCCTGCATGGTCGTCTGTGTACCACATGCATGCAGTGCCCACAGAGGCCAGAAGAGAGCCTGGAACTGGAATGAGATTTCATGAAGCACCGGGAATTAAACTAGGGCCCTTTGGAAGAGTATCCAGTGCTCTGAGCATCTGAGTCATCTCTCTAGCCCACGATTATCTTCTTAATAGCTCCCCTCTTTGTTTTGCAGCATTATAATCTTCCTAGTCACTTTCTCGGAATTGCTTGAATCACTGAATGTTGGCTTTCAGACATCCCTCTGTCCTAGGTCCAATGAGTTTTCCTTCCCAGTTTCCTGCCCTTGAATTATCAGGATAGTTTATATCCTACTTAATTCTTCTTCCATCTGCCTGTATGTATATGCATTGTTATCTGCTCCTTCAACAAAAGCCAGTCAGGATTTCAAGTCCCTCCCATTCAAATGAGAAAAGCAGCTTAGTGACTGCCTTTGTTACAAGAGACCTAGACTCCAGAACTGAAAAATCGCATCTTGTCTCAAGCTTGTCAAGTTGTCCTTGTAAGCACCAAGCCCCTAAGAATGTTTCTTTAATGAAGCCATGCATCTCCTGCTGTGTTTTCTCAGCCCTACCTGAAGCAGGGGAGTTCAAGAGATTACTTAAAAGCATCAATTTCACTTACTATGGATCAAGAGTTCAAGGTCATCCTCATCTATTTTACAAGTCTGAGGGCACTCTGGGGTATATGAAAGCTAGTTGAACAAAAATACAATTAAAAAATGGGAGCTGGAGAGATGGTTCAGTGGCTAAGAAGAGCACCTGTGCTTTTAGAGGACCTAGATTCAATAATGTGCATCTACATGTTGGCCCACAACTATTTCTGACTCTAGGCCAGGGGTTCCAATATCCTCTTTGAACTCAGCAGGCAACAGGTACACAGACTGTGCATATTCATACAAGCAAAACACCTGCACTCACAAAATAAAATAATATATAAGTAAGTAAATGAATAAAAGCATTGATTTAAAAACATGCCCACTTTCTAGTGAGCACAGAAAATTTAGTCCAATTGTGTTCAACTCAAGAAGCATATGCCCTGTGCCAGCTATTGAACAAAGCATCTTTGCAATTATCAGTGAGGGAGAAAAGCATTCTTCTGGTTCAAGAAGCTTATTACAGTCTAAATGTTTGCATATATAACCAAAAAGATACCTGGAAGAATCGGCAAATTGCAATGGATTCGGAAAAAATGGGCAACCAGGGTGCTTTACAAAGCCACAATCCCATTATTTAGTCAGGATCTGCCCTATCACAAAGTTATTATATAGTCCATGTGTCCCAGAGGAAAGGGGGAAACATCGGGATGTACAGACATGTGACAGAAAGTCACTGGGCATTGAACCGAACAGCAGTCTTAGAAAAGTCACTGTCTAGTGTTTTGCCACGGAAATGAGGTGACAGCCCTCCTCCCAGGAAACTGCCAGGGTCCCCCTGTCACACACTTGGTCACAGGGCAGAGAAGGAACAAAAGCATTCCAACAGCCAAGCCCCCTCCTTATTATCACACCAAAGAGCAGACTCCCTTCTTCCTGCATGTTGCTAACCTTCCTGTTCAAGCCCATTTTCATGGAAAGAAGGAAGTGTCCATATACATTTTCATGGAGGTGTAAAACAATCCACTCAGTGATGCTTCTTCCAAACCACTGCAGACTCTTCTTCGCTTCCTGTGGTAGTGTCTTCTTTTTGTAACAAAACCCCTGGACACTGTCTTTGGGCCCATTTTCTCAGATATTTCTGAGCAGGGACAATCTTTCTGCTCCTCCACGTGGGAAGACACTGAGCCTTCGGGAAGAAGAAGGTATCACTCTAGGTCCAGTCTAAATTACAGTCTAAATGAGAACTAAGATTTCTAGATCTCCAACCTATGCTCTTCCAACCTCGCTGCTCCTTCAAGCCATCTGGTTAAAGTGAACCCTGTTTCTTAAATTCTAAGACTAAACAAAGAGTCATCATCATTTATATATCTATGGATTATTCTAGAAAGGAGTGGCAATGGCTATACATTTCTATTTCCGAAACAACCTTGCTATAGAACACAATTCCTCTTGTATAGGTGAAATATTTTTTATCCAAAATGCTTTTGACCAGAATCAGGATCGTCTTTCAGATTTTGAAATATTTTCATATAAGTCATGAAATAGCTTGGGGATGGGACCCACATCTAAACATAGAATTTGTGCATGTATCATATATGTGTATATTTACATACATATATATCTATATGATACCTAAATCACATAGCCTAAAAGTAATTTTATACCATATTTTAATGTGCCTATATTTTAATATCATACAAAGTCAGGCATGGAAATTTCCATTTGTTCCATTACTTGATAGATAAAATATTTCAGATTTTGGAGCATTATAGACTTTGTGCGTTCTGGTTAAGTATGTTAACTTATGCCTGGCTCTGCCTGGGAGAGGCCAAACAGAAAACGGACAAAACTGTCAGCACCACTGGCTGTGTGACAATAGCTTGGTGGCAGGAATGACAAATCACATAACACACTCTGTTCTTCTTCTGTGAGGAGCACAGAGAAAAAGTCACAGAGGCAGGCCCTGAGATTTGACCTGCCTATTTTCTGAGAAGAGAAAGGCAGTTACGTCTTTTTGGTAAATATTATTCAAATTTAGAGGCTAATGCGGTTGAGCATTTCTTTAAGTGCTTCTCTGCCATTTGATATTCCTCTGTCGAGAATTCTCTGTTTAGCTCTGTACCCCATTTATTAATTGGATTACTTGATTTGTTGCTTTTTAACTTCTTTAGTTCTTTATATATTCTGGATATTAGCCCTCTGTCAGATATAGGGTTGGTGAAGATCCTTTCCCAGTCTGTAGGCTGTCGTTTTGTTTTGACGACAGTGTCCTTTGCTTTACAGAAGCTTTTCAGTTTCATGAGGTCCCATTTATTGATTGTTAATCTTAAAGGCTGTGATATGAACTCAGGCTGGCTCTTTGACCTCCCCAACTGCCATGGGAGGAGCAGCCTAGCTAGGCCACAGAGGAGGACATTGCAGCCAGTCCTGGTGAGACCTGATAAGCTAGGGTCTGATAGAAGGGGAGGAGGACTTCCCCTAACAGTGGACTTACAGAGGGGCAGGGAAGAGATGAGGGAGAGAGGGTGGGATTGGGAGGAAATGAGGGAGGGAGCTACAGCTGGGATACAAAGTAAATAAACTGTGATTAATATAAATAAATAAATATTTAATTAAAAAAACAATGATTTAAAACATAGGCTATCTTTTTTCATACAATGTACACTGTATGCTACACATTCATTAAAAGAAATATTTTACTGAGCTTCCAAATTAGTTTGACTTCAAGTCCCGGCTTTGTGATTTTTTTGATCACAAATACTGAACAAGTAACTCCATACTTGACCTCATTAAGATTCATATGTAAAGTAAAAGGAAAATGTTTGTATTCAGAGTTGGAGTAGCCTGCTATGATGCTATGAAAGTATCTCAGTACAGTGGCCTGTTCTTTGATCATCTCCCCCTGGCAGGGTGCAGCCTTGCCTGGACACAGAGGAATATAATGCAGACATCCCTGATGAGACCTGATAGGCTAGTGTCTGATATAAGGGGAGGAAGACCTAACCTATCAGTGGACTAGAAGAGGGGCATTGGAGGAGAAGAGGGGGGTGGGTGGAACTGGGAGGAGAAGAGGGAGAGGGGCTACAGCCTGGATACAAAGTGAAAAAATCATAATAAATACTTTTTTAATGACGCTATTGTTAATAAGGATACATGGAGATCATCTTCACCTCTACTCTGGACTCTCCTTCTACTTACTGGTCATGTTAGGTAGCACTTTTCCCATTGCTGCGAAGAAATACCTAGCAATAGCAAGAGAAGAGGCAGAGCAAAGGATTAGCAGGTAATGTGTTTGTAGCGCAAACATCGTATCCCCAGCACCCAGGAAAGAGCCAGGTCTGGTTGGATGCACCTGTAATTGCCAGTGCTGGTGGAAAGAGTTAGGTGGATCCCACGGGCTTGCTGACCAGCCAGTGTATCAAAAACTTCAAGCCCTAAGTTCAGTAACAGTGTATTGTTCTATGTCTATGAAAAAAGTGTGGAGAAGCAACTGAGGAAGACATTGGAAGTAAACCTCTGGTTTCTACACAAGCCCCCAAGAGTAAATGCATGTGCACACACATGAGTACACACACACACACACACACACACACACACACACACACACACGGTTAAGTATGGAGTAGCAGCGTAAGGAAGAAAACATTTATCACGGTTTATGGGGTCTGGTCTATCATGGTGGGGAAACATGGTAGCAGTTGTTTCCACCAAGGCAAGAGGAGGAGGTAGCTGGTCATACTGTGACCCAGTCAGGAAGCATAAAGAAATGCATGCTAGTTTTCAGTTTACCTTCTCCTTTTTATTCAGTCTGGACCTCCACCCAACAAATTCTGCTGCCCACATTCAGAGGGGTTCTTCTCTTATTAGTTAACTTTTCTATAAGCACACTCACAGAAACTACAAAGAGTGTGTTTCCATGGTGACTCCAAATCTAGTCAAGTTGATACTGGAGATGAAACACCATACTAAGCAAGCACTGCACATCAGCATCTGTGCTGGACACTGCTCCAAGACGTTATTGGCTAAGTTCCTGTTAGTAACTTGAGGCCCTTCTAATGGTTTTTATATAAGTAATAGCTTCCCCTCATTAAATCATAATCATGACAAATTCTAAAGGCCGTCATTTCTGCACACCTTTCCCAGCAATAAGCATTACATATTAGAACAAGTAGAAAAAAATAATCCCTACAAATTCATATCTGAAGAGTCTATCTTAAGCAACCATTGTTAAAACTTGATATGTTATTCTTTCATCACTGGTATGGTTTGATTTCTCTTCATCAAAAAAAAACACTTGAATTTCTAACCCTCTAGTATTTGTGCACATGACTTCATGAAAACAAAAATTTACAGAAATCACAATAATCTCAATTCAATACAGGTAGATTCCTCACAAAAGGGAGAGGTTGGACAAGAGGCACCCTCAAAGGGAACATGACAGAAAGCTACAAGGGGAGACAGGACTTCAAAAAGAGATGTGTCTGTAAGACAAGGGTTGCCATCCAACACCAGGGTCAAAAGAGGAAAGAATCTCTGCCACGATGTTGATTTTTATTCATAGAAACAGAAAAAAAATCAAATTACTTTTTCTAAATCAAAAGTCATCATTAAAAGCAGTCTTGAACAGAAAGGGCAAAGCTAGAAGCCTTACAACACCTGACTTTAAAACATAATACAAAGTTCCTATAGTCAAAACAGCATGACACTATAGGCAAGCACACAGCACAAGGGAACAGAGTTGGAAATCTAAAAATAAACACACTCATCCTGATGACAAAGGGCTGCTGCCAAAAAACACACAATAGGAAAGTTTCCAGAAAATAGAATCAGACATACAGGAAAATGAAGTTAGAACTTTGTCACATACTAGGTACAAATATCAATTAAAAATTAATTAAATATTTGCATATAAAAGGAGAGACTTTAAAACTACTAGAAGAAATATACATAGCACTTATCTAAGCAAGAACCCTTTAAATATAGGAAACTTAAGTAGGTAAAGTAAAAATTAGCAAATGAAATTACATTGAACTAACAAAGGTTATGTATAGCAAAAGAAGTAATCAGTAGAGAAATGGAGATAAGCCATTAAATGGGGAAAATACTATCAAACTATGTATTTGATAAGAGGAATTTATCTCAATTACAATAAAATACACATAAGGAATTTATCTCAATTACAATAAAATAAATAGCCCAGTTACAAAACAGACAAAATACCTGAATAGGCATTTCAGAAAAAATATTTTTTTAACTGTCTAGCAGGTTTGTGGAAAGAGGCTTAACATCACTTAGCAATAGACAAGTGAAAATTAAAACACTATACTGATGTATCACCTGTGAGAAAAGACATTATTCAAAAAATAAACAATAAATGCTAGCTTGAAAGAAAAAGAAACTCTGAGGGTAAAAATGTAAATTAGAAAAACTCATTATGGAAAACAGAATGAAATTTCTTGAAAAATATTAAAATATAATGACGATATGACCTAAAAAAATTCTATCCATCATTTTCCAAAGAGAATAAAATAAGTACATCTAAGTGATACCTGCAGTTACAAGGTCCATTCTAGGACCATCACAATACCAAACCCTTCCTGTTATGTGAACGACCTGGGTTCCATTGTCTAATGGGGAGGCAAGCTATCTTTTTGTCCTTTGGAAATGTGTATCTGAAAATAAGATGGCGTGTTTCTCTTGCAGAGGACCCAAGTTCAGTACCAGGCATCCATGCTGGGAAGCTCAGAACCACCTGTAACTGAACTTCCAGGAAAACAATGGCCTCTTCTGGACTTTGTGAGTACCTGCATTCATACCTACACATGCATACACATGCATGCGGGCACACACACACAATTTAAAAATAAAAACAAATATTCACGAGAGAGAGAGAGATTCTGTCATTTTTTAACATCATGAATGAACCTGGAAGACATTAGGAAGAACGAGATAAGCCAGAAATGGAAATGGAATATGGCATAGTCTTCGTTGTTACATTAAACCTTTAAAAGTTTAACTGATGGTGGCAAAGGGCATCATAGTTATGAGAAGGGGATGGGCAACAAAGTTGGAGACAATATTTAGAGGACATAATGTTGCAAAAAAATAAGTAAATCTCTTTTGTACAGCATGAAAAGTATAAGGAACGGCAATCCCTGCATCTTGTACATTTTAAAAATGTACATGAGGTAATTCATATATCACAAATTCATAAATCAGGCCAATTTATCCATTTCAAAACACTGTGTTGTACAAAGTAAACACATACTTTTTTATTTTCAAGATAAGGTTTCTCTGCCTGTTCTTGAACTTGCTCTGTAGGTCAAGCTGGCCTGGAACTCAAAGATCCACCTTCCTCTGTATCCCAAGTGCTGGGATTAAAGGAGTATGCCATTATGCCTGGCTAATACATACAATTTTTGTTTGTCCATTAAAAATATTTTTAAGAGAACATGGTGAAAGAAAAAAAGCCACTAGAAAGGTCGTGACCTGGCAGAAACTAATTTTGAATTACTGGCCTTTGAAACTGTGATGCAAATTTCTATTATTTTCAAGCATCCAGTGTGGGGTACTTTTCAATGGCAATCTTGGTAAATTAATTCAATCACCATTAACACCTCCTCTAAGGTCCAGGAGCCACAGAGATTTAAAAGATCCTGTAGAGTAAAGACAACCTGCAGAGCTAAAAGGTGCTAAAGAATGGGGATAAATGGCCAACACCCGTTTTTAAAACTCAGAGCACATACTGACTTGCCAGCCTTAAGGGATAGCTAGACTGAGTCAAAGACACAGAATTTCAAAAATAGGTACAAGAAACCCATTGTGTAGCATGAAAATTATCTGACATCTGTCATGAAAAAAAGAAAAAGACCCTGCTAAAAGAAGTTATTTGCCAAGAACTTCCTTTAGAGATATTGAGAAAGCCTAAAACGATGGCAACCATGGGTTTCCAACAAAAATGGGACAAATACCAGGGTTTGTGATGTGGGAGAACAGAGATTGGAACTGTTAGTATCTTGGGAGCCCACTTCTGGGTTGCCTAGCAATCAATGGTGTCATCATGTGCCAAGGGCCAGGTAACCACACCTGGCAGGCATGGTTACATTGCTCCTTAAAAGGATCAACCTGCCCACTTCGTCCCTCTCTTGGCTCTCTTGCTCTGTTGGCTCTTGGCCTCTCCCCTTTCTCTGTCTGGGCGACCCCTCTCTTGCCCCTATCATGTCTCACTCTCTCATTCTCTCTCTCCCTTCATCTCCACCGAATAAACCTCTTTTATATAAAATCTACTGTGAGCTTTATCATGGTCTTCTTTGGTCCTAACAGGAACAAAGCACAGGATGGCGAAATGTGGCCTGCACTTGGACTCTGCTCATTACCTGTCACTGAAAACACAGTTTTATTGGAGCACTGCCATGCTTATTTGTCTCCCTGTTGTCTGTGGTAATGGTAAAGGTGAGTCCCACGATACAGACTGACTGACCTGTAAAGCTTAAAATACTCACTTTCAGGTACCTCACCGAAAAGGCTCCCAGTCGGGGTTTCTGAAATTTGAATGGCTACCAGCTTATTAAAACTCAGGTGACTGAGACCTCTGGTTTTTCTCACTCAAAATATCTGCAGCGAGGCCAAAGCATTCTCACTTCTAAAAATTCCCGTCACTACTTCTTGAGAAGCTCTGCGTTGAGTAATTTGAAGGTGAGTGGATGAGATCAGGAAAGGAAAAGACAGTTGGCTTAAGAAATACAGATAAATCTTTTACTTGTGAGTTTCGATGCATGTGGAATATGTATCTGTGCATAGTCATGTGCACATGAAGGTCACACACATGGGTGTCATAAGTGGATCTAAGTGTCACATCGATTGGTCTCTATCCTGTATTTTGAGACTGAGTCTCTCACTAAATTTAACTAGACCAGATAGCCAGCCAGCCCCTAGGATCCTCTGGTCCCCAGCCCCCCAACAAAGATTACAGGGATGTATTGCCATACTCTATTTTTTTAATCTTTTATTTAATTATTTTTATTTTTATTAATTACAGTTTATTCACTTTGTATCCCCTGTACCGCCCTCCCTCTTCCCCACCCATGTCCCTCTCCCAATCCACTCCTCCCTTTCCCTCTGATCCTAGTCTATCAGGTCTCACTAGGAGTGGCTGCATTGTCTTCTTCTGTGGCCTGGTAGAGCAGGCCAATCAGTTCATGTCAGAGACAGTCCCTGTTCCCATTACTATGGAACCTACTGTGGAATCCACTTGGATACTGAATAGCCATAGGCTACCTTTGTGCAGGGGTTCCAGGTCATCTCCATGCATGGTCCTTGGCTGGAGTATCAGTCTTAGAAAAGACCCCTGTGCCCAGACCTTTTGGTTCTGTTGCTATCCTTGTGGAGCTCCTGTCCTCTCCAGGTCTTAATATCTCCCACTTCTTTCATAAGATTCCTGCACTCTGCCCAAAGTTTGGCTATGAGTCTCAGCATCCGCCTCGATACCCTGAAGAGTAGAGCCTTTCATAGGCCCTCTGTGGTAGGCTCCTGTCCTGTTCCCTCCTGTCCTGTCTCCTCCAATGTCCATCCTCCTTGCCTTTCTGAATGGGGATTGAGCATCTTAGCCAGAGTCTTCCTTCTGGATTAGTTTCTTTAGGGGTACAGATTTTAGTATGTTTATCCTATATTATATATCTATATATCCACTTATGAGTGAGTATATACCCTGTGTGTCTCTCTGCTTTTGGGGTACCTCACTCAGGATGATCTTTTACAGTTCCCACCAGTTACCTGCAAATTTCATGATTTCCTTGTTTTTTATCACTGAGTAATATTCCATTGTGTAGATGTACCACAATTTCTGTATCCATTCCTCAACTGAGGGGCATCTGGGCTGTTTCCAACTTCTGGCTATTACAAATAAGGCTGCTACAAACATGTTTGAGCAGATGTCCTTGTTGTATACTTGAGCATCTTTTGGATATATGCCTAGCAGTGGTATAGCTGGATCTTGAGGAAGCACTATTCCTAATTGTCTGAGAAAGTGCCAGATTGATTTCCAAAGTGGTTGTATAAGTTTACATTCCCACCAGCAGTGGAGGAGGGTCCCCCTTTTTCCACATCCTCTCCAGCATGTGTTGTTACTTGAGTTATTCATCTTAGCCATTCTGATGGGTGTAAGGTGAAATCTCGGCGTCATTTTGATTTGCATTTCTCTGATGACTAAGGACATTGAACATTTCTTAAGTATCCCAACTGAGGATGCCATTCTTACAAGGCAAGCACTTTAGTGATTCCTAGAGGCATCTTCCCTCGAAATAAAGCAAAAAGACTTGTCACACATGATTCCAAATTTACCTTTCCATAGGAATAACCAAGACAGTGCAGTGACAGCCTAAGACAGAATACAGACTAGTGAAAGAGACTGGAGTCAACAACTGAATTTTTGTATACATAATCAGGTGTACACTGACAAAGACACAAAGGCAAGCCTAGGAAGAAAGCACTATCTTCTCAAAATCTAGTGCAGCAAATGTTGGATAAAGATCAGAAAAAAAAAATCTTAGGACCATTACTTACAAGAGAATAGCAGCCTTGCTTCATGTTTTATAGTAAACAGAAGCATGTTAGGTCAGACAATGCTATATGAACTATTTCTCAGTGTTTTCATGAGAAGGGAAAAAAACAAAACAATCTGAAGATGGCAATGTGATTTATTGTATGCACCCACTCCTGTGCATTTCAGGAAAATACCGTTGAAATGGTGATAAAGACTCTAAAGGCCAAAGATGAAAATAGGGAGTCCTGCTCTGTGTCACACTTTGGTAAAGTGGGTTACAGAGTACTTGAGATCAGAAGTGCTTCAGATTTCAGAAAATTGGCAAAATCTTGAAAAACCATGATGAGGTGTCCTGGGTATGGGATCCAAATCTACATATAAAATTATTTTATGTCTCATATATACCTTACACATAAAGCCTCCGGTTAATTATATAAGTGTTTTTTAGTGCACCTGCATTTTGAATGTGGCCTGTCATTGGAGGCAAGTTACAGAATGTTCCACGCGAGGCGGTGTGGCCATGCTCAGGGAAGTTTTGAATTTGGGGGAATTTCCAGGTTTCAGTATATTTTGATTAGTGATGCTCAACCTGACTCAATGTCCCAAAGAAGAAAGGACATCCCGTATTCCAGAAGTGCTGAGCAAACACCCTGTTCCCTGTGACCCACTTTCCCTGCCATCATCACGCAGAATTTTGCCAACTACTAAGGATTTTGCCAGCCATGAGCAAAGAGCATTTGCAGATGCTCTGCAATCTATTCTTGTACTCTCTAACACATGAGGACATCCCTCCTCGGGCACTTGACAAAACTTGGTCAGCACACGTGAGTCTATAAGAAGGAGGACCGAGAATAGGACCTAAGACGAAGGACTTTGAGGTTTAGTTGGTTTGAGGTTTGAGTTCATAGACATATCTAGGTAAGTTGCATAAATTCAAGAATTGGATGAATAACTCAGAGCAAATGATTTTTATCTAAGGTAGACAAGATACAAAACTGTGTCAAAAAGAGGTTAACAAATCTTTTATATAATATATGTATAACATATATATTAGATCACTGAAATTCATGAAGTGATCTTTGCTCTTAACAGAATCAGAGGCAGATGGGAAATGACCCCCTTGGATTTCATTCATGGCAACACAGAGGCGGTATCTGCCTCTACCCAATTCTCAGAAGTTTCTGTTTGAACTGCAGCTGGGAGGACAGCTCATGTTCCAGGTGGGTGGGCTGCTGAGGTTGGGGAGGAGATGCAGTTGTGAGCTTGGAAGTTAATGCTAACCACAGAAAGGGAACGGCCAGGGGTAAAGGTAAGAGTGGATAGCATCAACACAAAGCAAGTTCTAATGTACATCTGAAGATCTCATGCCATAGGCCGTGTCAGGAAACAGGATTCTGGTCCAGCCATGACATCATTTTTAAATAGGCATTATTTAATGCCTATCTCTATTGAATGCCTGTGTCTTGTTCTCAATAACATTTAAAAATATTGTAATATACAGTAGTGTTAACAAATTAAGTAATAAAACACTGGCCATGTCGCTCTGTCAGAGCACAAACACTTTGACACCAGCTTCAATACCTCCTTGAACTGTACTTTACTTTAACATATTGTCAAGAGATCTTGCTCAAAGTCGGGTTCCTGCGTCCCAGCTTACAGGTTCTAGCTCTATAGGCCACAGGGGAAACCCAGGAGGCTGTTTGTTTTAAAAGGCATCAGAAATGCCTCACTGAGAAAAAGAAAAACAATTCAAAGAAACGCTTCGCGCATTCCAAATACCGGGGCAGGACAATGGGAGGTACTTTCCGGGTGTCCGGCATGATTTCAGAGCACCACAGGTTTCAATAGCAGACAGTAATCATGAGCAACAGCATTGTCATGCTTGATAGTTAATAAACCAGGGTCACATCCTTAGTGAGACACAAGCCTCACAGTCCCACAGCTGTATAACGACATTTGCATTTACACATGAGAAGAGGAAACTCAATACAGCAATTCACACATTCAACCCAAGCCAGGCATTTCCTGGTGTCCATCCTATTTTTCTCCAGGCACACAAAACCAAAGTGCCAAGGGGGTAATTTGTTTGAGAGCTTAGTGCATTTTACTTAATAGTAGGTATGAGAATGATTCAGGGGGTGAGTGGGCCTATGGCAGAAGGATATGTGCCTATTAATTCAGAGACCCAAATGAAAGCCTTAAATTTCACGGGTCATTCTAATGGTATTTACTGTAAATCGCTAGGGACTTACATCGTGAATCCGTCCTTTCTGTTATCATCTGGCTGGAAGGATGTTATTAGCTTGGGAATTTACCTCAGTTGCCCTGGAAAACTGTTCCATTACGGGATGGAACTAGGAGGAATTTTGCTTGCATCCAGGGACCAGAGGAAAGCCTGACGGCAGAAGCAAGGGCAGTGCAACGCGCTGAGATGCTGCCGTCTAGAATTAAGGATGTTTAGTAACATACTGTGGGTTTTGAAACCAGCACAGGCAGAGCAAAATCAAGCCGCAACATGGTTAAAACAAAAGCAGGAGCATTAAAATCCAATCATGTCCTTCTCCTTTATGTATTAAAATTGGAAGCTGTGAGCGATGCCTTTAATTATAGTCCTGATGTTTTAGTTGCTGAGCAGTTTATTTAAAGTGACAGAATCATTTTCTTTGCACATAATTACTCCCGCTGAATTTGTTATATAAACAAATAGGAGACTAATAATTCAGAGACAGAAATAAAATTGATACCACTCACCAGACAATAATCTTAATGTATTTATGACAGATTGCTGATTCACATGTAATTTAGTCTGAGAGTTACCTAATTAGAGAGAAAATCATTATAAGCTTACTTTTTTAGCAGGATATGAAACTAAAGAACCAACAGTGTTAGGGGGGGAAAAGTACATGAAAAAAAAAACACTAAAATTCAGTATTAATCTAATTTTTTCTATTCCCTTTAAATCTGTATGCGTGGATTCTCCCTATTGACCACAATGGAAAGATGTTAAAAGGAAACTCACTTCTTGATAATTAAGGCAAAATTATAGAAATTAGTCTAGAAAAAAAGGGGGGCCACTGTGTAAGTAGTGGCCTTCCCTATCAAAGGACACACTGGAACAGATAAAGGAGACCCTCATACCACGTGACAGACTTGGTGTCATGGGATCCTGAAGCTTGCTGCCACTTGGTCACCCCAGAATCTGATCATTAACAAAATCCAGCTCTACTTCCCTGAATGTTTACAAGACACAATTTTATCTGGCTTTAAAATATGCTAGATACACTTCCATATTCCCTTTCAAAATATTAAAAATTTCACATAAATTCTTCTGATAAAAAAAATTTAAAAACCTAAAACAGGATACTGAGTGTAGAACTCAGTAGCAAAGCATTACTGATACATGTAATATGATATATGCATACATATTAACTATATTTTGTTTTTCTTTGCTATTCTTTTATCATGTCATAAAACATATAGCATGTAGGAGGCTCTGGATTTGACGACCAAGCCCACAAAAAGGAAATAAATAAGACATAGACATCTGATGTCATATATAAGAAACTTTGTCATGAGATAATGTAGACCCATGATACGGTCGTAGGAATCCACAGCAGAGTTGTTACAGAGTCTCAGGCTTCTTTTATGTCAATATGTTTCCCTACAGAAATCATATCTGAATTTCAGAGGCTGATTTCCTGCTTACTAAAGACTCCATAATCAGAGCCTTTAGGAGATGATCTAAGCACTGTATTCAATCCTACCTTACTCCCAGGAAAGATTCTTATATGTTCAAAATGTTGGCATGAATACTCAAAAACAAACAGCACTGGGCAAATGACAGGTTTTTCTTTTTTTTCAGTTATGAGAGAGGATTAAAAACCACATTTTTATTGTGTCTCGGGACAGCTGAAGATGCTGACACATTCCTCGGTGGAAGTACATCACCCGAGGCCAGTACTTATGAGTACTTTCAGGCTTTCTGCCTTCAACAGGTGTCGACTGAGAATCTGTACTGTTCTAAGTCTTTGGTACATCACAGAGAAATATTCCCTCTCTTGAAGGAGAGGAAGCATACCCTAAAGGTCACTCGAAAATTAATACCAATGAGAACTATAAAGAGTGGAAGGTTAGTATTTGAAACAAAAATAATAATAATAAAAGGCAGTCAGTCATAACTGCACCAATACTTACAAATTGATAAATGTTGTAATAGTGACTCGGTTATAACATGATAAAAGACTAACAAAGAAAAATTAAATATATATGCCTATATCATATAACAGTTTACATGTATTATAAAAAATTAAATATATGCATTTCTCACATACCATATTACGTATATCAGTAATTGCAGACATGTATGATTTGATGAAGATATAAGTTATGTCAGACTACCTTAGAACTCACTCTGTAGTCCACGCTGACCTGGAATTTATAGTGATTCTCCTGCCTCAGTCTCTATTTTTTTTACACTTTATTCACTTTGTATCCCCCCATAAGCCCCCCCCTCCCCTCCCAATCCCCCCTCCCTCCACCTTCTTCACAAATGCTCCTCCCCAAGTCTACTGATAGGGGAGGTCATCCTCTCCTTCCTTCTGATCTTAGTCTATCAGATCACATCAGGTGTGGCTGCATTGTCATCTTCTGTGGCCTGGTAAGGCTGCTCCCCCCTCAGAGGGAGGTGATCAAACAGCAGGCCAATCAGATTATGTCGGAGACCGTCTCTCTTCCCATTACTATGTAACCCACTTAGACACTAAACTGCCATGGATTACATCTGTACAGGGGTTTTAGGTTATCTCCATGCCTGGTACTTGGTTGGAGTATGAGTCTTGAGAGGGGAAGTCAACATCCATGAAGGCCAGAAATCCAAAATGAGATCTTTCTTTTCTTCATGTAACAACAATGAAGCATCTTTGAAAGTGGAGAGTCACAGTGTGAAAGCTCTCTATTTACCTGAACTTTGTCAGAGGCCACATTCTAATGTGCTATCTCAAGGGGAGCAAGTGAACAATAAAGAGATATGAATAAAGAAACACATTAGAATCATTAGAATATCACATTAGAATATCAGTCTAAAACTGATATTCATTATGAAAGTCATCTTCCTCTGGGAAGACCCCTGTGTTCAAATTTTCTGGTTCTGTTGTTTTCCTTGTGGGGTTCCTGTCCTCTCCATAACCTACTATTTCCCACTTCTTACATAAGATTCCATGCACTCTGCCCAACAGTTGTCCTTAAAGTCTCAGAATCTGCTTTGATAGTCTGCAGGACAGAATCTTTCAGAGGCCCTCTGTGGCAGGTTCCTAGGTTGTTTCCTGCTTTCTCCTTCTTCTGATGTCCATCTTCTTTGCCTTTTGGGATGGGGATTGAGCGTTTTAGTCAAGGTCCTCTCTATTGATTAGTTTCTTTAGATGTACAGATTTTAGTAGGTTTATCCTATAAGTCTATATGAATGAATATATACCATGTGTGTCTTTCTGCTTCTGGGACAGCTCACTCAGGATGATCCTTTCCAGGTCCCACCATTTACCTGCAAATTTCATGATTTCCTTATTTTTCATGCTGAGTAATACTCCATTGTGTAGATGTACCACAATTTCTGCATCCATTCTTCAGTTGAGGGGCATCTGGGCTGTTTCCAGCTTCTGGCTATTACAAATAAGGCTGCTACAAACATGGTTGAGCAAATGTCCTTATTGTGTACTTGAGGCTCTTTTGGATATATGCCTAGGAGTGGTATGGCTGGATCTGGAGGAAGTGCTATTCCTAGTTGTCTGAGAAAGCACCAGATTGATTTCCAGAGTGGTTGTACAAGTTTACATTCCCACCAGCAGTGGAGGAGGGTTCCCCTTTCTCCAGAACCTCTCCAACATGTATTGTCACTTGAGTTTTTCATCTTAGCCATTCTGATGGGTGTAAGGTGAAATCTCAGGGTTGTTTTGATTTGCATTTCCCTGATGGCTAATGAGGTTGAGCATTTCTTTAAGTGTTTCTCTGCCATTCGAAATTCCTCTACAAGATCTTCTGGAGGTATCTCCATCTCTGATCTTAAGCTGTACTATAGAGCAACAGTTATAAAAACTGCATGGTACTGGCATAGAAACAGAATGGTGGATCAATGGAACCAAACAGAAGACCCAGAGATAAACCCACACACTTATGGACACCTGATTTTTGACAAAGATGCCAAAACCATACAATGGAAAAAAGATAGCATCTTCAATAAATGGTGCTGGTCCAACTGGATGTCTACATGTAGAAAAATGCAAATAGATCCATACTTATCACCCTGCACAAAACTGAAGTCCAAGTGGATCAAAGACCTCAACATAAAACCAGACACATTAAATTGGCTAGAAAAAAAAAGTGGGGAATACCCTAGAACTCATTGGTACAGGGGACAACTTCCTGAACAGAACACCAACAGCACACGCTCTAAGAGCAACAATCAATAAACAGGACCTCATGAAACTGAAAAGCTTCTGTAAATCAAAAGACACCGTCATCAAAACAAAACGACTGCCTACAGATTGGGAAAGAATCTTCACTAACCCTTTATCTGACAGAGGGCTAATATCCAGCATATATAAAGAACTAAAGAAGCTGAAAAGCAGCAAACCAAGTAATCCAATTAAAAAATGGGGAACAGAGCTAAAAAAAGAATTCTATGCCTCAGTCTCTTAAGTACTAGGATTACAGGCATGAGCCAGGAAGCCTGGCTGGCATAAATAAGGCCATTCTCAAACCCAACTGGATAGAGTCACACTAGGAATACCAGAGGTCTCTGATCTTGGGCTAGCTATCTCAAAATACACTGATCTAAGACCGTTTACATTTTCTCTTTTCTTAACATTAACTAAACATGATCAACTCTGTAAGTGTATTGTGAATACACTCAAAATATTGCAAATTCAACACTTAAATGTACAAAAATCCCCGCACTGAGACACAAAGCCCCACTCTGGAACAAGATCAACTGGGAAAGGAAACATCAGGTTTTTTGTTTGTTTGTTTTTTGTTTGTTTGTTTTCTAATGGAGTATCACTGAGTGTAACAACTACACTCCAGATTCCATGCCTGGGGGTGGTTGATTAACACGAAATGGACTTCATGCTTTGTGTGGTCTTTCCATTTCACTTTTGGTTTGGCTTGATTTGGTTTTATTAACTGTCTTAATTTTGTTTTACTTATGTGTTTTGGGGTTTTTACAAAGCCAGAGAAAATATGAAGTTACTTGTGGTTAGAGAGATGTGGAGGATCTAAACGGAGTTAGAGGAAAAGAAACAATATGATCAAAATATATTGCATGAAACTTTTTGATACAAAGAAAAATGAAGTGTACAGAGTTTGTAACGCTAGTACTAAGGCGTTAGGAAGGTCTGGACTGAGCTGAAGGCTTACAATGTGGGGCAAATACGATGTGTCACAAGATGGCAAGACCTCTCAAGGGCATAATGAGAGCTAAATTGAGTAGTACATGTGGTGTGTAATCCTGGCACTTAGACGGTGGTAGCAGAAGGGTCACAAATTAGAAGTGGCCTGTTCTGCACAGGAAGTTCAAGACTTCAAGTGTGGGCTGAGAAATGCATGTAGTCAACCCCTCTATTAAATTTTTTTTATTTATTTTATTATTAGTTACATTTTATTAACTCTGTATCCCAGCTGTATCCCGCTCCCTCATTCCCTCCCAATCCCTCCCTCCCTCATCTCCTCCCTGTCCCTTTCCAAGCCCACTGATTGGAGAGGACCTCCTCCCCTTTCATCTGACCCTGTTTTAAAGGAGCTGGAGATTTACCCTGGTGGTGAAACCTGTGTAACATAAGACAGGTCCTGGCTTATCTCTGGTACGGAGGACCCTGGGTACCAGCACCTCCAATCCAGTATATTCAGATAATTAATGCTACAACTTTTTTTCCAATCCAATATGGCTCCAGTCAAATGGGTTGTTATTGTAATGGGGAAAGGCTAAACTGGAAGAGAACTGTGCTCGTTTAAATAGGTATTCCCACACACACACTCCCATAGACTCAAGTGTTTGAATGCTTGATCCATAGGACTGGTGCTTTTAGGAGGCTTTGTTAGAGTAGGTGTGGCCTTGTTGGAGGAAGTATGTCTCTGTGGAGGTCTCCTGTGCTCAAGCTATGCCCAATGTGCCACATTCTCCTGCTGATGGCAAATCAAGATGTACAATCCTCAGCTCCTTCTTCAGCACCATGTCTGCCTGTATTGTGCCATGCTTCCCATTATGATGATAATGGACTAAACCTCTGAAAGTGTAAGCCAGCCTCAATTAAATGTTCTCCTTTCTATGAGTTGCTGTGCATGGTGTCGCTTCACATCAATAAAACTCTAAGACAAGAACTATAAAATGAGGCACGAAATAACCAACACAGTAGCTTCTTATATATGCCTTTTAAACCTTTACAAATTCAAGTATATTTTCCACAGAAAATAATAATGTATATAATATAGGGAATTCAGTGTATAATTTTACTCAATAATCAGGGAGACAGTGAGTAGAATGTGAAATGCTTATATCTACTATTTCTTAGCTAATTGCTGAAAAGTAAAATGTCACTTATGGTTGAGAATAGCTGTACTAAGTGTACACAGGTAATACTTATTTTACACAATTGTTCCTTGTACACTAACCACAAAAGGCAACCTATGTTTTCTGACGCAAATTCAAAATCAGTACCATCCTGATCGCTGTACATACAATGACTCTGGTGGGTGATGTCCTCATCAACAGGGTCTAAGCATCATATTCTGCATACTGCCTAGCTCTCTTAACACCAAAAACTACTTTTCATATTGCTAGGAGATAAAAGTATTCAACAGTTTTATCCAGATCTGAATTCTGTGAGCTACATTATAACTGATCTGTCAAGACGTACCCACCGGTGCAACAGTGGCACAAGATTATGGAAATAACCAATTACTTTCTGATTGGACTTAAAGTCAATGCCAAAAAAAAAAAAAAAAATGTAACTCATTTCTGGTACTGTTAACTGAGCCAAAACCTCGTGACTGCCTAGGTCAAAGTCCACGTGAAAGAACCTAATACTATTTTTCTGCCAAATGGACATGGTACTAAACATCCTCCTAAGCTCTTCTCTTCACGCACATATATTTATGCATCTCTCAACCCTCACAAGAGAATTTTTTTTTCAGTAGACAGAAACTAATACCACAACTGGTCAGAGTGCTGAGAATAGGAGACTGTGTACTATTTAGCTCTGAATGGGAAATAGAAACAGATCTCACACTCTGCCAGAAAAGCCTCTGCAATCATCAGAGGTGGGGGCGCGGAGGGGGGTGGGGAGATTGTAAGAGATGGAAGTGGTGGACATCTGCAGTGAAGCATTATTGCTTGGATACTGCAGGATCACTCACGTAATAACTCACAGAGGCTCTAACTACATGCAAAGACCTGCAGGATAGCAAGCCAGCCAAAAATGCTGGCATGGATAGAGGAAGGACTCAAGGAATTTCATCCCCAGCTGAGAAGATACTGACAAGCAATGGCTGCTGGGAGAGGCAGACATAGCTTTCTTCCCAGGAAATGACCTCTGAAAGGCTGCCGATGCTTCAGTGGTTGCTCATACATCCGTGCCATACAGACACGCCGAAGTAGAGTTGGTGGGGTTTTTTGTTTTATTTTTTGTTTGTTTGTTTTGTTTTTTTAAGCAGAAAAAGTTGGGAAGGAGAAGAGTCAGGGGAGAGGACAGGGGAGGGAGTTCTTCATTTAAAAGAATGCAAAATCACAATTGAAACACTGACCAAAATTTTTTTAAAGAAAAGAAAGTAATTTTTTTTTTAATTCACATATTGTAAAATGAGGCTTGCAATGTTGCAAGGATATAGAAAGCTACACTTTTCTCATTTCTGTCTCTGTTGAATCAGTATGATTTTACCTGGTTCTGATAAAAAAAATTATGTTAAAATCTCAGATATTAACTGAAAGTTATCCTGTAAGTTCCCAGCACCTTTGAGCAGAACTCAGATATTAGAACTATTCAGTAGGATAGTGAATCATTAACCTAGGATGACAAAAGGACGATGTTTTAATAAAACATGAACAATTATAATACAAAATGAACAATACACCTTTATTTCAGAAGGCTCCTCAGTAAACCTTTATTCATTCTAAGCCTTGCACTGCATGGAAACAGTAGTTTTTCTTGTTAGGAAATTTGAATTCCTGTTCAAATATTTGATTTGTTTTTCAGAAGAGTGTGAGATTCCTAAGTGAAGACACTAGGTATTGTTAACTGGGATATAATTTTAAATGCCTGGCACATTGCAGATGCTCACTATGTACTTAGTGAACCAATCAGTAGAATTACTGACTTAAAGTTAAGAACAACACAATTTGTTTAGGAGTTCCTCTTAAATAAAAATCCAAGTCGCATCCAGTTCACCAGATTTGGAAAATCTTGAATTCACTAACCACTGGGAATATAGCATATATGAGCACTGGTAATTATGTTTGAGGGTGTGTCAATAATAATTGAAATTTCCTCTAATTTTTAGTCTAGTTTCCCATGATAGTTTATTTTAAATTTCCTTTGGTTCTCATAATATATATCATATATTATATACTACACATATAATATATCCTATATATAATAATGTATGTCATACATGCTTTGTGTAATGCATTATATATTATAATACATATGATATTATATATAATAATATACATAATTTTAAGAACATAAGATGACCCCCACCCACCATGGCATGATTGGGACAGATGACTAAGGCACCACTAAAATGAGCAAGTGCTAGGCAAATGGAAAAGAAAGAGAAGAGAACAGTGCATACACAATAAAGAGAGGCAGACTAGAGACTCAA
The DNA here is from genome assembly GCF_907164565.1 of Psammomys obesus. Lineage (NCBI taxonomy): Eukaryota > Metazoa > Chordata > Mammalia > Rodentia > Muridae > Psammomys > Psammomys obesus. The sequence continues at coordinate 6,332,262 of NW_026596101.1, read as the reverse complement.
GGGTGGTAAGGGACAATCTGATGTGAGTAGCCTAAATTGCCACCTGAGATCCTGGTCCATGCTGTCACCAAGAACCATGTCTGGGTCCATGGCCCTGCAGCAGGGGTCAGGGTCTGTGTAACATCCATGGCCCATGTTTCCACCAAAGGCCATGCAAACATCCTTGGTCCGGGCTGCCGCCTGAGGTCATGTTGATTTTTTTATGGCCATAAAGAACTGGCCCTACCCCTCACCTGCAGTAGCACTTGAGAGAAGCCCCCACCTCACCTGGGGTAGAGCTGGCCCTGATGATGTGGGCATAGGAGAGTCAGCCCCAAGGGTGTGAGTGCAGGAAAGTTGGCAGGCTGACCAGCTCAGCTACCACCCACGCCCAGATGCTGGAGTTGGCCCACTCCAACATCTGCTTCATCTATGAACTGCTGGAGCACATAAAGTGGGGGGAGGGGATGAAAACAAACATTCTACTTTCCTTGTGTGGACATAACCTCCCCATGCTCTCCTCCATTCACTATTCCATTTAAAGTGGTAATAACACCTTCTACACATTAGCCTTCCTAACAAATGTCTACTTTGAGGTATTCTAAAACCACCCTTCCTTCCCTGGCTCCAGGATCATCTTAAACTGCCTTTTTCTGCCTAATGGAAAGTGGCTGCTTTCATCTGGGCATCTGTAAAATCAATTTTCTTCTCCCCCTCACTTTGAATGTGATTTAACTGTAGCCTCAGTAGCTATTGTGCTTAGCAACACCAGTGACTTGCACTTCAATATAACTCCTCCCTCCACCCCTCTGGGAAAAAAAAAAAAAAAAAACATAATTGTAAGCATTCTTAGCCCCATTATCAAAAAAAAAAAGAAATCCCTGTGCAAAGGATCATCTTTTTTATATATGTCTAGGAAGTCTTCTCAGAGCTATGAAGGGTTTCTAAATGAAGCTAGAATTCTTACAGAGAATTTTTTTTTAATGAACTGAACACAAGCATTAACACAGGAACAGTTGGATGCTAATCACTTAGCTGGCGAAAACTATATTACACAGCTAATGGAAACACCAGGGAGCAGAGGGGAAATGAGAACCCTGTGCTGGCAACAGCACAGCAATGCATCTGTAGGCAGCTTCATGGCACCAGGCATGCTTGCATTGCTGGAAACTGCGGAGAAGCACAAGTTATTATAATCACAACCCTAGCACCTCTTGAGATTTATCTTGATTCTGTAGAATCCAATAAGAAGTATCTTGAACATTGCAGAGGGTGAGTGAGCCATTAATAAAGTCTGTTAGCACATTCAACAGAAAAGTGACCACTGATTTAAAAAATAATAATAATAAGTCCCTCAGAAGCATATTGTATCCACTGACCTTAAACAGGCATTACAAATGAAGTTCAAACAGGTTAAGAAATTTTCCCAAAGCCACATAGATATTTAATTCTATGAAATGAACTGAGTTTTTTTTTTTTACAGCCAATTTCTACTATGTTCCATATATTAAAGGTCTAACATGTGCCGGGCACTTGGGTGCAGGATAGAGGAACTGGTTCCTTTGATTCCAAAGGGTACACATTAGTGAGGCTGATCAGTAGGAAACCAAACAAGACAATTTACTAGTTGTTGATAACTCAATTTAAAAAAAGTGATATTTAGGAGCATGAAAGGTGTTGCAAAAGATAAGAAACATCTATCTGAGGAAATAATATCATAAGTCCAGCCTGAAAAGCATTGAGTTTGAACATCCTGACAGTGAACTTGCTAGAAGGAAGGAGGATGAAATTTGTTTTTAGGCTCCTCTTGCAGAGGAAGCTAAGGAAGAATATGAAAGAGGAGAATAAAGCTAAACGCTCTTCCTTCCCACTACACTCATTCAAAAAGCCACACTTCAGCATAGGCTAGAGAAAGAAACATACAAGAACAGACTCCATATGTTCAAAAAATGGAAGTTAAGATACAAAGCCTACTGAGAATGAGATCCTAATATCACATAAAGGTAGGACAAACTCTGTAGGTCTTGGCCAGCCACATGTTTGAATTTTACACATTGAGAAGAGAAACAAACAGGGTTTCAATCAAGGTGTGATATAATCTCATAAAAATTTTAAAAAAACAACTCTAGCAACTACTTAAGAATAGGTTCAAAGAAGCAAGGGTGAAGACACTCACACTGGTTAGGAAGAAAAAGATGAAAAACCCAGGATTATATTTCAGCTAAAAAAAACAAAACAAAAAAAAAAAAAAAAGAAGATTTACTGTTGATCAGGTGTTAGTTAATTTTCTATAGTGGTCATAAGACACTATGAACAAGGAAGAGTTTATTTGGGGCTCACAGTTGCAGAGGAATAGAGTCCATGACTATCATGGTAGGGAACAAGGCAGCAAGTAGGTAGGTATGGTGCTGGGACAGTAGCTTTGAACTCCTATCTTGAGACACAACAAAGCAGTGAGAGCTAATTGGAGATGTTGGATAAGGCCATACTTGCTAATCCTTCACAAACAGTTCCAACAACTAGGAGTCAAGTATTCAAGTATATGAGCCCCTAGGGTCCATTCTCAATCAACCCATCATAGTGAGAAAGATGAAGATGAGGAAAACCATGGTGATTTCTATATTGTTAGATGGAGCATATAGGTCAAGGGTGATGCTATAGCAGGATGGAGAAGACAGAGAAAAACAGGTGTATCAGTAGCACAAGTGAATCCAGAACTGTGTTAGCATTTGTGATGCCTACTCAACATATAGGAGAAGAATTCCAACGTAGTATGACACCTGCTGCTAAGGTTGAAGCAGCTTCTGGGAATGGGTGAACACTAAGGAAAGAGACGCACCTGTAAAAAGAGAAAAAGTCAGACAAGGCTTCACGGAGACCATGGTGTCTAGCTCGTATATTTAAAAACAATTATAAGATGGGCACTTGAGGTTCAGGGAACAGCATATGTGCACAAGCAGGAGGTCTGGAAACCAGTTTATACTGATCTTTGCTCATTGCACCACATCTGTCTCCTGAAAGCAACACCAGACCTTGAGGCTTAAAGAGATGGAAAGTGAATGAAGCAGTTAAGTTCTTAAAGAGTGTTAAAGAAAGAGTCTAAGGCCATAGGTGTTAAATATAAAGTTAGAACCATAAGCTACAGTTTCATCTCTGCTGCAAGCAGCTTGACACAGCATTCCTTTCTTGGCATTTCTTTCAGGTAAACTCTTTCCAAGGCAAGTTTTAGGTTTGAAAATTCATATAAAATGGATGGTTTTCTTCTATTGACCAGTGACAATATTTATATTTTTATTTATATACATACACATACAAAGATTCCCCCATCTCATTAAAAAAAAAAAAGTTAAGGCAAAAGAGAAAAAAAAAAAAAAGAAAGAGAACAGTCAAGAGTTAACTATAATGCATAATTATTGAAAAAATTCTCCCTTCCTTATCAGCCTATGTGAGAATTAAACATGTGTGTAACAAGCTGGCTCACTGTCTTGCATAGAAAAAACTCCACAGATTTCTTACTGTCATCCTTGTCAGAGTTATTTTGTGATATAAAGTACATCCACAATAATTACAACCTGAAAATGTGTACACATATTAAAAAGTTCAATACACTGCCCTCCCAATACAGAATCTCAAGTAGTTCTCTACCAGCAAATCTTTCCAGACAAGTAGTGGCAAAATATAACCTACAAGAAATATATGAGTAGGATTTTTTTCAGCCTTTACCAATTAAATGCAAGTACATAATAATTACTCAAACTTATTAGAAGAAGTAACTTGGCTCAGCAGTTAAGAGCACTCACTGCTCTTCCATAAAATCTAGGTTCGATTCCCAGCACCCACATGAAGGCTTTTAACCACCAACATCTAAGCACATAGTGGAAAGCAATGCTATTGGAATAGCAAATGACGTCTGTCTACATTTCAGTTCATCAGAAACTACCACTAGAATCCACACTGGGGTGTCTAATTTTGTGGTAATTTATCATTCTTTTTAAAGACAAGAGCTTTGTTCCATATCTGTACAAGAGAGCTTCTTGTACAGTAAATATTGAAGAAACTGCTATTTCCATAGTTCCAGCTCCTGCACCTTAACTATGAAAAAAAAACCCTGCTATCTTCAAAATATGCTTATCATCTACTATAAAGTTATACTAATATTAAAGGAGAGAGTGGTGAAGGAAGATGGCTGAGTTTGGTGTTTAGGGGTACGATAAAGGACATATAATTATTTAAATTTAGATTATTTTATGTATACAATTGTTTTGCCTGTATGTATGTATACTAAATGCATGCCTGGTTCCCTGAGGGGTCAGAAGAGGATGTCAGATCCTCAGAAAGTAGTGTTACAAACAGTTGTGAGCCACTATGTGGGCATTTAGAACTGAATCTGGATCCTTTGCAACTATAAAAAGTGCTCTTAACTCCTGAGCCATCTCTGCAGCCCCAAGTACATATAATTTAGATCATACCAGCTGTATCACATGAAAATCAGTACATAGTTAAATGTTGTAGCCGTAAGGATTGCCCCAGGCTATAAGGAAAACATGCATATAATAGCTTATGCTGAAAGGTTAATTAAAATTAAACTTACTGGTCTATGTGAGAAAACGCAAGTAAAAGTATTCACAAAACACCAAAACAAGTCATGAGAACTCCAATTAACCATAAAAATGGGCAGCATTTTTGGAAAACCAACAGACACACACGAACAACAAAACTGATCACCCCTGAACATAGAAGCCTCTGATCACAGAACCAACACAGTCATCCTTAAATGAAAATATCAAATAAACATTTCTTAAATGGCAGTAGGTTACGTTGATTTTATTTCTGTTTTAAGGTGTTTTTTCTCTCTTTACAAGTGCAAGCACAATAGAGACACTTTTCCAAGAAAAACTGTGTTTAATGATGGCAGCAGATAAATATCAAAGCAATGTCTCGAGCCTCTAAGAGGCAGGTTGCTGTTGTTCTTTATTAATTAGCAATGTGAGTGTCAACTGTGGAAATAAAGCCAGTGGGGGTGCTTCCTTGGGGCAGAAAAACTCCTGTAGATTAACATGCAGCCAGATACCCAAAAACTCAAGGGGCCAAGAAGGTCCCTTGCCTTGCCTAAGGGAGCCACACCAAAAAGAAATCTGTAGGCATCCCTCAGAAGGGATTCGTCACTGACTTACTCAAGTCTCTTCTTCAAGGTGGTTCCCAATAGTCTCATTTTCAAAGTAGATACTGTTCCTCCGCTGACCCCAGTTGGCAATCAGATAGCCCTGCATTCTTCATCTGCCCAAGTGGCTGTTCTGAAAATTAAAGTATGGAATGCTCTCATTATGCAGCAAGGCTGGCAATGTGTGTAAACTCACAACTGTACCCTCAGAGAGATGAAGAGACTGACAATGGCCCACCAAAAAGCAGACATTTTAATTAATATGCTTCCCCGTGGCTTTGCCTTTCTTCTTGTGTGCTCAGCTGGAGTAATTAGAGGAAAAACCTGAGGGGAGTCTACCCCAGAAGTCTCACTCAGCCTTCTCCAGCTGAGTCTCCCTCATAGCTGGCGACTGTCTCCACTGAGAAGGGACTCAGCATGAGCTGTAATGTACATCTGCTCTGGGGAATAATCCCTCCCAACAACCATGAGGAACTACTCGGTCCGAAAAGAAAAAAAAAAAAAAAATAATCCTACTTATTCTAAAAGGAAGGAAAGGAAAGATACCCTCCCCAGCTATCCTTACTCTGATACGACATCCTCTTCTGAGATTTATCCTCACTGAACGACCCATCAGGCATAATTTATCATACTCAAAAATTCATCCATCTGAGATTTCCAGATCAAATGAGTTTTAATGAATGTAACGATGGTGTAACCATCAGTACAAGCGTTAGAATATTTCCCTCAAACAATTCCCGTGTCGTTTGGCCATCAGTCCCTTCCACTCCAGCGCAGGAAGCGAATGATGTTTCTGTTCTTCCTAATGCTCCTTCCATCTCTGTAATTTTGACTTAGCATGTTATGGAGTTCATACACATTACTATAAGAAAAATCACTCAATTCCTCATTGCTAAATGGCAGTCTATTGTACTGATTTTTGTACTTTTAGATTTTCCAGTTTGTAGGCACTGAGATAGTTTCCAACTTGAAAGCACTGTAAATAACAAGGAACATCCAGATACAAGTCCTGATGTGAACCCATGATTTCAATTCTCTTGGGGAGGAATATAGAAAGAAATTGTGTGGTGTTTAGGATAACTAACTTTCTAGGAAATCATTAGCTCCTTTTTTCAAAGTGACTATACATTTTCCATTCCATGAGCAATAAATGATGCTTCCAATTTCCTTATGATTCCAATAATGTTTAGCATCCTGGGTTTCTTTACTGCTGATTTTATCATCTCTTTTTCTCTCTCTCTCTCTTTCAGTACTAGGGATTGAACTGAGGCCTTAGAACATTAGGCAAGCATTCTACAGCAGAGCCAGATCACCAGGTGTGGATTACATACATTAATAAATGTGCAGTGGCATTTGTACTTTATTTCCCTAATGCTAACGATGTTGAACATTTTTCATATGCTTATCAGTCACAGGTCTTGTCAGGTGTAGTAGCCACTCTAAAGGTTTTTTTGCTATCATTTACCTGTATTGTGTGTCTTCTGATAATTTATCTGTATGAGTATTTTTCATATTCTCCATAGAACCCCTTTAATAGATATGTCACTCAAAATATTTTCTCTCATTCTTTACCTTTTTTTTTTGTATTTCCTTGATACCATCAAAAATGCATAATTATAGCAAAACCTTAAATTTCTCCATTTTTGTTCATGGTTTTGTGTCATGCATGAGATATCTTTGCCTAGAGGCACATGGGATCACCAGGAGCTGGAGACCAAGGAAGCAGACTGGGTCAGATCCAGGACAGGGGCTGTTCTCAAGCTTTGTCAGTGAAACTTCTTGTTGAAGTGGGTACCAGTTAATGGAAAGATGCCCTACCAATCAAAGAAGTATCGAGAGTAAGAAACCAAGTGCTCAGCCGTAAATGGAGTATCTTTCTCAAACCACCACCACCACCAAGGCTCAGGGAACATTGTGGGGAATAGGGGGTTAAAAAAAAATATAAGTGCCATGATGGGAGAACGGTGAATACAAACTTTCAGATTTGACTGGCTACCATACTCATGAACTCACACTGGCTAGAGTTACTTGTTCAAGAGCATTCCAGCCAAGCGGAGGAGGGGCTTGCTTTGCAGGATCTAATCCTGAAGTGCTCTTGGCAGTTGATAGCTGCTGGGTGGGCAGGTACTCATTCTTTTTCTTTTTCTTTTATTCTTTTCCTTTTTTAATAAATGTGTGATCACTGGAAGACTGCTTTGCTCCAGGGAATGGGGACACCCATACACATATGGTGAGCACTAACTGGACTTAGTGAAGAGAGACAGAGACAGAGAACAACAGAGAGAGAGAAGGAAGGAGGGAGGAGCTGTTTGGGGACAGAATTGAAAGGGAGAAGTGGGGTTTGGACATGATCGTATCTTATTGTAAAATTCTCAGGAATAAAGAAAAAGTTAATATTAAATTTTTAATTAAAAAATACTTGCCTAACCCAAAGTTACAAACCTTCTTTTCTCCCTCTGTAACTCTAGAAATAATATCCTGTTGACCCCTACACGTAGATCTATTATCTATGTGATTACACTTTTGCATATGATATACTATCTGAGTATATGCAGACATGGATATAGGCAATGAATTATGATGTGAATTTATTCAAACTCAATTTTTATTACTACCTGCTAATTAAATCTTAATTAACCAAATCTCCAAAGCTATACTTTCCTCACTGGAAAATAAAAGCATTAGGTTGAACTTCTGAGATACTACCAGCATTTTTATTACTTTGTCTGCATGAAAAAATCTCATTTGAGAAAATTTCAGAACTTACAGTGCAGACAAAATATTCCAAATTATTGTGATAAAATACCTAGCAGGTGCACCTTAAAAGAGAAACAGTCATTTTGAGTCACGTTTTTCAAGCGTATAGGCCATCATTGTTCAAAGGCATGGAAGAGCTCGTGGCAGTGCCAGCACACATGGGGCCTCCTCACACCTTCCTGGGTGATGTAAGAGATTGTCCTCCTGAGCCACGCAGCTTGTGGAGTTAAGTTGTATACCTGTGAAAAGGTCATCCCAGCTGGGCTTATTGGCTGCTTCCGCTCCCTCATGGAGAGCTTGGGAGTGTCATGATACACACTTGAGTATCTCACTGCTTCCTAACACCTGGTATCTGCAACTCTGCCTTAACTTCAGATGGCATGGGGGAGGGATTATATATATATATATATATACATATATATATATATATGTATATATATATATACATTATATATACATACATTATATATATATTATATATATATATATTATGGCTGGAGAGAACAAGGAGAGGGGGCTCTATCTATGTGGCCATAGGGAAGCCCTCATAGCCTACTCAGTAAAGGTACAGCCTTTGAAAGACGAACCAAAAATGGGAGTACAGCCTTTGAAAGACGAACCAAAAACGGGACTACCTATACCTCTCAATGGCCTGCCCTAGTGAGCTATGGCCATCTATCAGCTAGGTATCATAACCCCCAATGTTCTAACTCCCAAAACAGTTATACCAGCAAAACACTAAGTGTTCAAACACATGAGGCTATGGTGGACAGTTTACATTCTGACCATAGCATCCTAGAAATCAAGAAAGAAAAACTAACATTTCAATAGAAAAATAAATGCCATGACTGGAGCGATAGATTGGTGTCTGAAGCACTAGCTGTCCACAAGCATAATGAACTGAGTTCAAATACTTAACAACAGTGTAAAAGCCAGGCATAGCAGTTCACATATGTAACCCCAAAGAAGACGACAGTAGAGACAGGTGGATGCCAGGGTTTGCTGGCCACAAGCCTAGCTAAAATTGAGATCCAGATTCAGTATAAAACCCTGTTTCCAGAAAATGATGTGGAGAGCAATAAAATACACATGAGAATGTTGACATGATGCCCTCTGGCCGCCACACACAAGGATACAACCTTTCTTAGATAGGACACAGAAAATAGCAGTCATTAAACATATACAGCCAGCTTCATTTAAGACTTTCAGTCTGCTGAGATGGCTAGAGATGCCCACCACCAAACCTGGTGCCTTCAGTTCAATTCCTGGGACCCACATCTGGTCCCATGTGCCCTCCAAACACAAAATAGATAATGTAATAAAATATATTTTTTAAAAAATAAGACCATCGATACTCTAAAAGACACTATTAAAACAGTGAGAGGCAGCTTGTAAAGTGAACTTCTCTTCCTCTCCCTTGTCTTTCATGTATGTCGATTGCATCTATACATCAACACATAAAATAAACCTGGATCCATCAAAGGTATATTACAAACTTCTACAGGTCAGTAGTAAAACTACAAATGACCCAATTTAAAGTGAACAAAGACTTTGAAAGACATTTTCTAAAAGAAAACATGTAAAAGATCAATAAACATGTAAGAACTCAACATCAGTAGTCACCTGGCAAATACAAATTAAAACTACAGTTAAATGCCCTTATCTCTTACTATACTGGCCAGGATTATCAAGACTGATGTGTACTGTGTCCTAGCAAAGGAATGGAGTAACTCAACATCTTTCACACTGTTGTTAGCAATCAACTGATTCAATCACTTTAGAAACTTTTACCTACAAAAGCTAAACCCAAGCCACAGCTCCATACTTGATTCACAGCCAAAGTCAAAATGAGTGCATATCCTCTAATGTATTTGTCATAAATGGTGAGGGAAGTGTTATGCATAATAGCCAAAATCTAAAAACAATCAAAATGATCACCTTCTAGAAATTTGATATAGTTAAAATTTTGCAAATGTCATGATTTCCTTGTTTTTTTATCACTGAGTAATGTTCCATTGTGTAGATGTACCACAATTTCTGCATCCATTCTTCAGTTGAGGGGCATCTGGGCTGTTTCCAGCTTCTGGCTATTACAAATAAAGTTGCTACAACATGGTTGAACACATGTCCTTGTTGTGTACTTGAGCGTCTTTTGGATATATGCCTAGGAGTGGCATAGCTGGATCTTGAGGAAGCGCTATTCCTAATTGTCTGAGAAAGCCCCAGATTGATTTCCAAAGTGGTTGTATAAGTTTACATTCCCACCAGCAGTGGAGGAGGGTTCCCCTTTCTCCACATCCTCTCCAGCATGTACTGTCACTTGAGTTATTCATCTGAGCCATTTTAATGGTGTAAGGTGAAATCTCACAATGGAATATTACTCAGCGATAAAAAAAAAAAAAAAAAAAAAAACAAGGAAATCATGAAATTTGCAGGTAAATGGTGGGAACTGGAAAAGATCATCCTGAGTGAGGTATACCAAAAGCAGAAAGACACACAGTGTATATACTTACTCATAAGTGGATACTAGACATATAATATATAGGATAAACATACTAGAATCTATACATCTAAGGAAGCTAATCAGGAAGAAGGACTCTGGCTAAGATGCTCAATCCCCATTCAGAAAGACAAACAGGATGGACATAGGAGGAGGGAGAAAACAGGGAACAGGACAGGGGCCTACCACAGAGGGCCTCTGAAAGGCTCTACTCTGCAGGGTATCGAGGCAGATGCTGAGACTCATAGCCAAACTTTGGGCAGAGTGCAGGGAATCTTATGAAAGAAGTGGGAAATAGTAAGACCTGGAGAGGACAGGAGCTCCACAAGGAGATCAACAGAACCAAAAAGTCTGGGCACAGGGGTTTTTTCTGAGACTGATACTCCAGCCAAGGACCATTCATGGAGATGGCCTGGAACCCCTGCACAGAGGTAGGCTATGGCAGTTCAGTATCCAAGTGGGTTCATAGTAATGGGGACAGGGACTGTCTTTGACATGAACTAATTGGTCTGCTCTTTGATCACCTCCCCCTGAGGGGGGAGCAGCCTTACCAGGCCACAGAAGAAGACAGTGCAGCCACTCCTGATGAGACCTGATAGACTAGGGTCAGAGGGAAGGGGAGGAGGACCTCCCTTATCAGTGGACTGGGAGAGGGACAGGGGTGGGTAGGATTGGGAGGGGAGAAGGGTGGGTGGTACAGGGGGGATACAAAGTGAATAACTGTAATTAATAAAAATAATTTTAAAAATATGCATATTACATACAATTTAGTGTGTATGTTTTACTTATAAAAATAACAAAGTATAAAATAATGTTTACATTCAAAAACACTGGGACAAATATCACAAACATACTGTATTCTAAAAAAGACAAACAAAAAGAGCATAGATCATAAAATTCATGTTAAAGAAAAGAGAAGTACTACTCTTTGTGATAGGATTTAGCATTTAGTATGTAGCAAGGGGCAAGTAAAGGGACAAAGACAGCCTTCTAGTGGACTGGAAGTGTTATCCTCCTTTTATGATAATTATATGAAAATCTATCTATTCAAAACTTACCAAGCTGTAGACTTAACATTTGTGTAATTTACATGCAGTTAACCCAACAAAACTTTAAAGGGTGCTCAATCTCACTTAAAATGAGATAAATATAAATACAAATTATTTTTAAGTACCATTTCTTTTCTACCAGATTGAAAAATGTACAAAAGCTGTTTTAATATAGTCTCTTAAGCAAGTTGGAATAAGCATATATTCCCTTGGTTTTTAGTAACGTAGTATGTTGGAAGCCACATAAAACAATACATTCATGCTTTGGGAGTCTCCCTTCTGGAATTCTATAGACATACCTGCACATATATGAAGCCAGATATATACAAGAGTATCTTTATAAAGTTACCTGAAATTTCGAAAACTAAAGACTGATCTAAGCAATAGGGGTGGGTAACGACATGACTGAAAATACAGGAGAGGAGAAAGATAAAATAGCATGTTTTTGTCTCACATGCAAAATCTATATTCAAATATGTACATGTGGCAAGGGCATGAAAGCAAAAGAGTACTGTCTGCAGAGGGGGACCGGTGGGAAGGCAGGAAGAAGTGATAGAAGAGTATGTTAGGGGAGAAACTATAAGAAAGGTACAAAGATGTGTGTGTGTGACAGTATCGTGATAAACCCCGTTTATTTTGTAGTCTGCCTTTAAAATTTTTAAAAAGGCAAAGAAAATATCATATACCCATAATGCAAGATACAGAAATGTAAAAAGGAAACAAAAGGAATGTTATATATTAGTATCAAGTTATGCTGGGTAAAATAAGAGTGGAATGTACCTGTGTACTATAAAGATATCTAGGCTACATGATGACATCCGTAGGTACAGAATGCTAGCTGTAGGAGTTGGTGCTTTGAGCTTTAGGAAAATTGGAATATATATAGACATTTTCTTCTATGAACACAAAACCCTGTATGGGCCAATCAGAAACTAATAAAAATCATTAATTCTTAGGAAAAAGGAGAGAGAAACAGAATCAGTGAGGCCAGAATAAAGTGAAGATTTCTCAATCTATACTATCGGGAAATAATTTTTTTTCTTTGAACCATTTAAATGTCTTAAAGTGCTGCTCCTGAAACTGACGTAGGAAAAATGAAAGTTTTTCTTAACTGAAAAACATCCTAATCCTTCCTGTTGTTTTTGTAAAGACAGGAAAGGCCTCTAACTCTGGTCAAAGCATTATGTCTAACACGGTTATTTACATATGGTCACATCTGGAAAGAGAAAGGGGGATGAGGATAGGGTGTTAAGGAGCTCCCAGGGACCAGATAAACACGTATATTTAATTTCTATAAAATATCACACATATGCATACACATGAGAGCCTAGGTGTAATAGAACATATCTTCAACCTCAGTCTCAACAATCAGAAGGCTGAGGCAAGAGGATTACAAATTTAAGACTAGCCTAGAGCTACATACAGAGACCCTATTTTTAAAAAAGGGGAGGGAGGCTAGAGAAATGGCTCAGCGGTTAAGCGCACTTGCTGCTGTCCCAAAGGATCTGTGTTTAGTTTCCAGCACTCGTCTGGCAGCTCAGAACTTCCTGTAACTTTCAGTTCCAGGGAACCTGATGCCGTCTTCTGACCTCTGCAGGCACCAGGCACACACATGGTGCACAGACACATATGCACACAAAACACTCATGCATATAAATTATTTTTTTAAATAGAGGAGGGAGGACAGAGGAACCTTAAGGAAAGACCATGAGAAGATTTGAAAGAAGACAGCCAACTACAAAGAGAAGACACTGACCCTACACAAACAACACCTTAACCTTGGACTTCTGTCCTGAATTGCAAGAAAACACATTCCTGTTGTTTAAGCCACAGATAACAATAGTAGTGAAAATAATAATAAAAGAGACAAAGGCAAGATAAACATCAGTGCACACACTGTCCTCGGGCTAACAAAGACTCCTGAAAAGATTAAATTTGCAAGGTGATGAAGACAAAAATAACAGAAGGTAAAGAACATGGGGAATTAATATTTGGAAATGGCGAAAGGCAAAAATGTGTTAAATGTGGGTTGTAGAGGAAAGACCACATTCAGCTGAGTCCTTTTACTGAAGATAGTCCCAGCCTTCGAGAACAAAAGGTCTTTTAAATTCAAAGAATTCCATTGTTTTCTCTGTGGACAAGCAATACAAGGAAGAAAAAAATATCTTTAAAAATCGGCTCATCAAGAAGTCACAATAGAACCACCCAGGGTCTCCCTAAGCTGTGAATACTGACTGAGAACAGAGCAAATGTAGCCCCTTGAGTGCCCTCCACCACTGAATGGTGGAGCGTGAAATGTCAGACTTCATGTGAGGCCAACAAATCATAGCCAAGCCAGAAATGTATTGTTCTCACACTAACTAGGCTGGGAGCATAGTTTCCAAATTGGAAACCAGACTGAGTTACTATGACGCCTTCAAAGACAACATTCTGTACATATTTCATGATTTCTTTTTATGGAAATGCACAAGGTCTAATTACATATGCCGTTTCTTCTACTTGTTGGCCTTTTGGGTTTCAGCAAGCGTGGAAGAGTTTTCTGAGGCCCTTCTCAGCATTAAATTCAGATTCGCTCTGAGAAAGCCACTCGACAGCAGGTCTCCAAGCAACCCATGTCCTTGGAATCATCCAAAGCATTCCATCATAGGACATGTTTTTTTCTCCTCCTGCAAACTGACATGAACTCAGTGGCTGGCATTTTGATCGCCTCCCCCTGAGTGGGGGCAGCCTTACCGGGCCACAGAGGAAGACAATGTAGCCAGTCCTGATGAGACCTGACAGGCTAGGGTCAGATGGAAGAGGAGAACCACTGCTATCAGCGAACTGGGGGAGGGGCATGGGATGAGACTAGGGAGTGAGGGTGGGATTGGGAGGGAATGAGGGAGGGGGCTACAGCTGGGATACAAAGTGAATAAATTTTAATAAATAAAAAAAGTAATTAAAAAAAAGTAAAAAAAAAATACATATACAGAAAATCTCTATAGCTTCAAGGGAAGTTGTAAATTAAAATCCAGTAATATGTGCAACATGGAATGTTATTTATCACAATAAAAGCTGAATACAAAAAAAAAAAATCTCTAAGTCCAAATTGAATTGGTCTATTTGAGCTTGAAGCATTGAAAGTGTTTCTCTCCTTTTGTTACAACCATGGTGCTATAACAAAGTTGGTTTTAGCCACTTAACTGTCTTAACTTCTTCAATCAGGTCTGGCCAAATTAGATAAGGAAGAGGAATGTTAATGAGATAAGCTGCTCTTTCAATATCTGCTCAGAGCACAGCAATGGCACATGGCTCTTATTCCCCAAAGTGCCTTTCTATTGATGGTTTTCCATAGACCCCCTCCTCCTTCCTTCACATTCACCCAGAAACACATGCTGATGCCAGACACACATATGGCACTGCCTTGGCAGCAGTAAGCGGAATGACACATGCTCCTGCCTTCCTCCAGCTACCTAGAGACCTGGGAACAGTGATGGACCCCAACAGTCAAATGTAGCCCAATACACAGATTTGCATGAAGTTAAAAGCAGCAAGTGGTCTTGAGGGACCTGTGTCTTAATTTTGGATGTTTTACTCTTTAATGCATTGATAATGTACAATTACATGTGCAAAGATCCATAACACGCTGTCTATAGTTCCAAAAGTTCTAGCGCACTTTCCAGGTATTAGCTCCCAACTTCAGATGCGACAAAGTAACAACCTGCCATTCACTCATTTGATCAATAGTATAAAAATGAATGACTACTGTATGTCAAGACCTGAGCGTGGAGGCAGGAACTATGTGGAGAATGAGACGGACAGAGCTCCTGTCCTTATGAAGCACAAAGGCCTGGGAGTGTGTGAGGCGGGGATGTTTGTTCTCCTTAGTAATGTGAACTGAATCCATAGATTGTAGGCTTGTGCCAGCTAAATACATGCTCTACCTCCGCGCTACAACCACAGCTGGCTGTGAGACAATAATTTTTATATGGACATATAAGTGCAATATATCATGCACAATGTTTCACATATATAAACACACGTGCTTTTAGAAAATATTCAGAAGCTACATATTTTCAAATTGTGACAGTAATAACGCTAGGAATTTGAATTGTGGGATTTTTCTCTTTATAACATTTTTGTATATGTGATGTTTTACAAGCATTATGCTTTTGCACCAAAGGAGAAAAAAGACAATCTTTTGTTTTTAAAATTGTATGCTTTTGAAGATTTATTGACACAGTAAAATATTATATCTTGCTGGTTGCCAAACAACATGCATAATGAGATTTCATTTTGATTCTGTAATGCAGTGATGGAAAGCTGAACAGCCATGTGCCACAACGCTAATAGGAATTACCTTGCTGGGATAGGACAAGTTTTTTTTTTTTTTCCTCGTCCTTTTTTTAATTACCCAAATTGGGCATGTAACATTTTATTTATTTTATGGAATCTCATTACCTCTGAGAAGCCCTCTCAGATTGTCAACATCTGCTGCTGAACCCCTGTGAAACCTGTTGAATGTCTTATCCCCTTAGTACCAAGCTTGTTATTTCGCTCATGAGCGCTGTGGATGCCCCGGGTGGTGGGTTTCTTTCTGCCACGCTGGTATTTGATCATAATCAGCAAATACAGGTAACCTCATTGATTACTTTCAAACGCTGCAATGACTCTCTGCTGCCTGGGCTTAGGGTTGGGCTGTGAGTGATGACAACAGCAGCGGAAGTCTCCCCCGAAGCCCCTAAAACCTTGTTCCCGCGCTCTCCAGAGCACCTGTCACCTTCATCTCCTACCGCAGAGTGTACCTCAAGGGGTAGGAGTCCATTCCTAAACAGTTTTTCATCCCCAACCCATCAAGGTTCACTGTGAAGAGTGAAACCGACAGATGGAACAGAGGGGAAGCTCATTATCACAGAACATAATTTATTACCCATGGGATTCCTGAGTCACCCACACGGCAGACACAGAATGTTGAACCTGGAAGGTAGATGAGAAGCTCAGCCTTAGCGATGAAGCCACTGGGCCCAGAGACGATAAGCAACGTGCCCTGGATTCCAGAGCAAGTCAGTGGCCAAGTAGCTCTTCCACTGCAGCAGCCTGAGAGACAAATGCCATACATAGAAAAAAAGGGGTAATGGTAGTAAGGGAAACATCCAGGTGTGGCTCTGAATTTGCTTCTTCCATGAGGAAGAGGAACATTTTAGATATCAAATAGCTGACAAACAGAACGGCTTTCTGAATAGATTTGCAGGACTGTGTATTTGGGCTTGTCATCAGCTTCCCACATCATCCTCAAGCAACACCTAAGCATGCAGTCAAGACACAGAGTGCACTCTGGGGTCAGGCTGGCTCAAGTGTGAAGGTCAAGTGTAAGCCTTACAAGTTGTGTGATGTGGGCAAATTAATTAACCTATGTGCCTCTGCCCCGTAGCTGAGTGGAGCTAATGGCATTCAATGGCCCCCAGGGTCACCCCAAGTATCAAACAGGAAGACACATGACAGTCCTCTGGAGGGAGCCTGGAGCACAGCAGTTGCTGACTCTACAGCTCTGTTGTCATCTTGTCAATCGTGTTCCTCAAGGCTCTGCTATTGCTGTGACTACCCGCAGGACAGATCCATGACAGACAACAGGAGACACTCCTCATTCTGCAGCTTCACTGAGCTGGCTCACAGTTCCTGGAAATAGCTTCATCTCTATCACCTCATTAAAGGAGTGAATTTTCCTTCTAGAATCACTTCAAGATTCACCTCTCTGAGGTTAGCCCTACGCCATCCAAACATGTACCCTACTCTCTCAATGGTGAGGATGCCTTGGGAAGGTGGCAATAATAAATGAAGGCATGCGCAGAGAGGGTGAGAGCAAGCAAGGAATCATAAAACCCTGAGCTTTGGAATACAAGCCCCCAGTGTGCCAAGTACTGGCTTTGTGACCCACAACAAATCACCTTAAAGTCTCTAACCTCCATCTCCTTATCTGATTAAACCAGACCTTAGCACTCGCTCCCATGCTTGTGTGCGTGTGTGCACATACACACATCTTTTCTTTGTTGGGAGCAAGTCAACAGAGAGGAACAACAACAACAACAACAAAAAAGAGCAAAGCAAGAAAAAAAAAAAAAAACAGGAGGAGCAAAGGGCAGGATGAAAGATCGTCCTGAGTGATGAAGGAGGATCTAAGTGGGAGGAAATGGCAGAGACTATACATGTGTCTTCTGGAGAAAATTTGGCTATGACGCCTGTGAGCAGAGCCAGAGGAGCCTCAAGCCACCAGACTGGGAAGATGGTATCTTCCACCTGAAAACAAACCAGGAAGGTTTGGTACTAGTTAGGAAAAGACCTAGAAAGGGTGCTCTAACAAGTGGCGTGGAAAGCACAGCTGCACACCTAGTAACAAGCTCCGTAACCAGGGACTGTGTTATTATCAGTTCAACTACTTAATGTTTTGGGCATATTTTGGCAGCAATAATTTTTGGCTCCCTAATTTATTTTCCCATGTTTATAGAACACAATGCCATAGTCACCATTATCCCTACTCAGGATTCACAGAAAGATAACCCAAATCTAGTTAACTGGAATATCCCGTTTCTAGGGATGCTACTGAAAATATTTGACAAGCAGCACAGGAAGAATGTCACTTGTAAGGATGGGCTCCTGTAGAGTTAGACTGAATGAATACCCACATGCACACTGCATCCACCCAGCACAAAATGAGTCCTACACTGGATCCAAAACCACCACTGATCTGATCATTCTCTAGCTAGGAAGGAGGAAGTGAGGGAGGGAGGGAAGGAAGGAAGGAGGGAGGGAGGGATGGAAGGAGGGAGGGAGAGAGAGAGAGAGAGAGAGAGAGAGAAAGAAAGAAAGAAAGAAAGAAAGAAAGAAAGAAAGGAAGGAAGGAAGGAAGAAAGGAAGGAAGGAAGGAAGAAAGAAAAGACTTTGTGGCAAAGAAGTAGGGCTCTTTTTAATATGGCAGTGTGGTGGTTTGAAAACAAATGTCTCCCATAGGCTCACAGGGAGGGGCAATATTAGGAGGTGTGGCTTTGCTGGAGATGGTATGGCTTTGTTAGAGGAAGCACATCAGTACAAAGGTGGGCACTGAGGTCTCAGAAGCTCAAGCCTGCCCAGTGGCTCACTGCCACTTCCTGCTTCCTGTGGATCCAGATGTAGAACTCTCAGATTCCTCTCCAGGACTATGTCTGCCTCCATGCGACCATGCTTCCGGCCATGGTGACAATGGACTAAAACTCTGAACTGTAAGCAAGCCAAAATTAAATGGTTTCCTTTCTAAGAGTTGCCATGGTCATGGTGTCACTTCACAGCAATAAAACCCTAAGACAGGAATCTAGGATATGAAGCCTTGGGAATGAGAGAAGAATGAACTCAGACAAGTAGGATGGAGAGAAGAGCAGAGAGAACTCTGTATAGTGCCTTGACTATCAAGTTCCCAGTTCTGCGGTATTTTGTTAATCCCAAGGTCATTGCCATCATCCTTCCCAATCACTTGAACCAATCTACTCTTAAAATCAATTCTTCCTCTTAAAAATCTTTGAATTGGGTTTGTCACATACAATCAAAGGTTCTGGCTCCTCTGCTTGCAGCAAGCCCTGGCTGTGCACAAGAAGTGTCCATGCATCAAACTAGTCACAATAGAAAGAAAAGGGGATGGTAAAAGGAAAGACTTTGAATCTGAAAATTTGTGTTTGGTTGAATAAATCTCCACCTTCTGCTCTTTAGCCAGTGTTGACAGTATCACATACACAAATGCACCGATGTGTGTTCATGTTATAAAAGACTGCCCACATATCACAGGGTGGAGCCTTTTCTCTACAACTTGGCCATGCAGGATGACTCCCAGCCCCATGACTGAGGCCCAGATGTTACACACGCAGGCATAGTGCTGGCTAGCTCTGCCTTGTGACCAGAGCTCAAGCAGCCAAAAAACAAGCTTATCAAATCCACATCTAAATGGTCCTTATTGTATCAGTAAAGAGGAAAGATCACCTAAGGTTATGCATCTCAGTAGTATCTTTGCCTTTAAAAAAAAAAAAAAAAAAGTTTCTGGAGTTCAAATACTCAAAATTGCAAAAACTTAGTAAAAGCCTACACAGGAAACACCAAAAAAAAAAGAGCTAATCAAAGTGATCAAAGAACCATGGTTTCACGTTGCTAAGCTGTGTTTGTCATAGTATATGGTTATGCAGCAAAGGCAGCTGATAAGATGGAAGCATGTGGGAGAGAGCAGGAAAGCAGAGTAAGAATAGCCTGCCCACCCTCTTCCACTTCACAGAGATGTCTAACCACCTTCTATTGTGGTCTTTGCCCCCCGGAAAAACTTTTATCCCACTACACACATACAGAATCCACTCACTCTCCACTTATAAACAATTAATAAGCACTCAATAATTGCTAATATGTGCTAGGCACTGTGTGGGCATGCACTAAAAAATAAACCCCTGAAAATTAACTAAAACCATAGCACTTAAATACATACAAAGGGTCTTATAAGGTTGGCTATCATCATCACCATGACCATTTACAAACCTTACTCCTGCTCACCCACTCTCATTTTCTTGATTATTTAATCCATTCATTGCACATTTAGTTACCGAGTTCCTACTATGTAGCACCCACAGGCACTGGGAATGAAGCCATGGATGATGCAGAAATGCTTTCCAACCTAAAGGAGCACTTGTCAGGCTGAAACACAAAATCATCGCAAGTGACAAGTTAAGAAAAGAAACATCCATTAAAAGGAGTGCATGCATGCAGAAAGGGGAGGGAGGGTGGGATCGGAGGGGAGGAGGGAGGGGCTTATGGGGGGATACAAAATGAATAAAGTGTATTTAATAAAAAATTTTAAAAAATTAAAAAAAATAAAAAGGAGTCTGAAATGGCAATCTCTTGACATTTGTATACACTCTTTCTTTTCCTCCTTCATCCTTCCTGTTTCAAATTCTGAATACTAGTTTAGAAGAATGACCTCCAACACAGGGCTCCATGGTCTCCCCTAGCATAGGTCTGCCTTGGCCAGAAAAGACAGATATGAAACGGTCTCTAGCCATGTTTCATTTTCTCCCTGCAACATGAGATAAGTCAGTTCCCTGCTGAAGAGAAATGAGAATGGTGAGTCTCTGAACTAAGAGGATAAAGGAACAAGAGCAGATCCAGGATGCAGGAGAAAACTGTTTTCTAGTCCCTAGATCTAGTCATGTCTGCATCTTCCCTGGGCTCACTGGTTCAAACATCATTTTAGTGAATATCATCATGATAAATATACTAACTGAATTTACATTTGAGAGTAATGCCTCTTCAAAGAAGTAATGATTAGATTGAGGCCAAAAGAATGAGCAGGAGTAGCCAAGAGGACAGTTGGGAATTGCATTCCAGCAGAGAAAGCAGAGGCACTGGCATGCAAAGGGGCTTCCTGCAGAAACGAAAAGCAGAGGCAACCTGGGAGACCAGGGTGGTGGAAGAGAGAGCTAGACCATGGGCTATGGGAAGGCCTTTACAACCCATTCACTTATAACAATGAATCTACATTTAATCTTATAACCTGAACTAAAGTTTCTGTTGAAGTCAATATTAATTTTCTTTGACACCTGTCCTAACTCAAAACACAACTCCACAAACCAGCCACTCTGCTAGTCCTCACTGACCTTTTCTCTGTGTACATTTTTTATGGAGGTCAACTGACTCTGGACCCAAACGTCCCCTCATTCTGATCTAAAGGAAAATGCACACCCCCTGGAAGCAGACGGCAAGAGTAAAGACACTCAGGGTACTGCTGCTGTACCATTGACTAAGTGATGAAAAGTAGACCCTGTGGGGCCAATTAACAGCAGCTCTTATAATTTAACAGCCCGTGTTCTCTGATCTACCCTCCTCCCACCTTTACACAGCTCTGATTCAACAGCTCAGATGTAAGGAGGAATTTAAGAATGGTGGGAAATGCAGCTATGGAGATATTAAAATACTTACTCCTTTTAAGTATAGGACATTCAATTTCTATTTCTCATTCTTCCAGGTCTACACATCAAAAAAAAAAAAAAAAAAAAAAAAAAAAAAAAAAAAAAAAAAAAAAAACAAAAAAAAAAAAAAAAAAAAAAAAAAAAAAAAAAAAAAAAAAAAAAAACCACTGTAAATTCTACATCCCTGACATGTCAATAGTTTTGACTGTATTAGTAAACTGCTTACCTAGAACCAGTGGCAGCATCAATGACAGAAGATGCCTCTTAAAGCTATCAGCAAAGAAGACCCCTATATCTTCTGCCTCATCAGTCTCTAAGGTGTCATTGCTGTTGTTTCCAAATCACCAACCCAGAAACCATGGCTCAGAAAAGTGAACTGCTGTGACTTAGGATGGACAGCAATAAAGGTAGGAGATAAGACTCAAACCCAGCTGCCCACATGTATGCCTGTGACCGCTGTGTTCTGTGACCTCTGTCATCAAGAACCTGTGCTTTCTGGTACATAGAGCAATTCAGAACAAGACAACAACCAGCCCACAGGAATGTAAACTTCAAATGAAACAGAACAAGGAAAGGACAGGGCCAGCGGTAGACAAGTAAAATGTCAAACAGACAAACACACTGTGTGGACAATTTCTTCAGGGCTGATGAAAATTTATGGCTTAAGAGAAACCCGATTGCCTCCTGAACTCTTTGCCTAGGCTCTGCTCTCTCCCCGGCCCATTGTCCTCCATAAAACACCAGCAAGCATATGTCTGAATACATTTTTATTCCTTCAGAATCCTTTCATGAACCTCTGACAGTTCACTTTTTCAATAAATATCCACAAATATCATTTCCCCTGAGAGTTTTGCCCCACTCCCTACTAAGTGAGTAATTGAAGGCAAAACATGTATAGCCTCTGAATCATAATCCTCCCATCTTGAAATTACCCTCCTAGGATGCTGCTATGGGGACTTACGAAATAATTCACTCATGGCATTTGGTGCTTGGCAAAGTGCTGACATGTAATGAACATTTAATAAATTTCATCTATTATCAGCCATATTATCATGTCTAATTTGCTCCAAGAAAATAGGATGTCCAAAAATCAGATTTTCAAATGGGCAAATGAAAGATTATTAACTACATTAAAAGAAGTTTCATTTCATAAGGGATTACAGTGACATTTCTTTTCATTGAAAACTTCCCTAGATCATTACAAATGTGACATGACTTGTGTTTCTGCTCATAACAGTAGACAACTAAGGGCATTTCCTCCATATAATCAGTTCTCCAGCTTTCCAGAAACCAAAAGGATATCCCATTATTCAGTTCAGTTTGGTTTCATATTTCACAGTTTTAAGGATTTAGTTCCATGAGGATGTCATCACTTGACATGCCAGTTATTGCTACTGAGTTTGAGCTGACTGGTGCTTTCACCTGACTTGACTGTCCTGGCTAGTTTGCTGTTACTGTAGTTAAATAACTGAGATAGTCAAGTTACCAGAAGACTCTTATTTTGGTTCATGTTTGAGACTTAGCAGGCAGCTAAGCAGGAGCTCCTAAAGGAAGTCTGTTCACCACAAGTCCTAGTTTAAGAAAAGAAAATCGCGTAACCCCCTCTAAGAGCATGCTCCAGTGACAGAAAGACTTCTCACTAGTCTCCATCTTGCACTTTTCTGCCACTTCCCAACAGCATTAAGCTGAGGCCCTTTAACACGTGGGCTTCAGAAATATTCTCTATCCAAACTAGAACACCTACAAAGGAGAAGGATCCCGTAACTTTATCTCCTTTCTGTTTTAGAGATTTCACAAAAGGCTTCACAGAACCCAGGAAACACGTTTACTTATGAGAAGAGAGGGGAGAAGATATTAAAGCTATAACTCAGGCACAACCAGAAGAAAGAGACACATGGGAGACAGTGGGAAGCAGGGTATGTGGAGCCATCATCTCTGTTACCCCGCCCCTCCCAGCAGCTATCTGTGTTTACTAACCTAGAAGCTCTTCTAATGCCATCATTTCAGAGTTTTACATTGACTCCATTACATTGATACGATTGTTTTAATTATAAGACATTATAAGAGGTGAATATACTGACCTCCGGTCCCTCCTCCCCTCCCTAGAGTTGGGGACAGGTAGGACTAAAAGGTACTCCACTCTAATCATGACTCAGCCTTTTTGATGCCACCCTATCATCCTAACATTATCTGAAGATGACCAACAGAAAGCCATCTCATTAGTACACAAGAAAATGATTCACTCATTATCCGATGATCACAAAGGTATTAGGAACTTTGTGTCAGGAACAACAGTCAAAGACTACTTATTTTTTGTTTAACCCCAAAATTAGCTTATTACAATTCTTGAAAGGTATGTTAAGCAAGTTGTAGTGCTTAATAGCCTATGTGAACAAAAAATATTCCACAAGAAATAAGAATAGCATCAAAAACTAACTGTCCATTTCCAGAGACAAGCAAATAATTCCTCATGTACAAGAATGACATAAAAATGAATTCTTTTATCTAGGAACCAACTAGAGAGTGGCCTGGTAAGAGCCAGTCAGAACAAGCTTTGTGAAACTGGATTATGTTTATTATAGAAAAGTAAGGAAGAATTGGGATATAGCCAACTCTGTCACCGCAGCCAGCTTACACAGCCCTTACAGACAAACAAGGTGAACACACACAGAAGACTTTTCCAGCCTGTATGCAATGACTAAAAAGGTGATCATTGTCGCTCAAAGATGATATAGTTTATTCTCTCAAATAATCCCACACTTTAAACAGAAAGCAAGCTATTTTATTTCAGTTTCTAGCCCCATCGCTCACTGTTTTACCCAAACCAAGTTACAATTTAATCTATAAGAAATAAATCTGGACAGTGATTCTGAAGACCAGGAAGTAGGTGTCTGCGATCCTCAATACACCCCTTCCTGCTAGTGTGTGCGAAGACACAGACATCAGCTTGAGCAGCCAAGGACTGAGATAACCGCCTTCTCCTCAGAAACCAACATACCTGATAACATATGTCCCTTATTGGAAAATGGCTGTGTTTATCTGAGGATGTGTTAACAACTGTTTGATATTCTCCAAGCAGGAGAGAATCTCAGCAATGGCAAGCAAAAATTGGGATGGGAATAAAACTCATGTGCATTTGTGTCACCGTCGTAAAGAATATATTAACTCCCACAACGAGCTCATTATAGAGGAATTTGCTGCGTGGGAAAATACACATTTCTTAATCTGTCAAGTGGCAAACTGTTCATGTGGTTTTAGAATTGATTTAATAATCAGAAGTAACTAATGCTAGTGAGTATTTCACGTACATTCTTCACAGAATAATTGATAAACACAAGTGGAGTCCATTTGAAGCAGCCAGACTGAGGTACATTCATCAAAGTTCTTGGTTGTAAGCAGTGGCACTAATGTTGGCTTAATAAAAAGCAAATGTGGATAGCCTCATAGGACCAACAGATGCCTGAAATAACAGACCTAGTACCACACAGCAATCTGGGGACTGCCAGAGGTCAAGAAATGAGAAACATACCACTCACACTCATGCCAGGGCAGTCAGACCAGTATGCCACTACAGCTGTTCTTCATAACGGATAAAATCCAACTGCACCTTTTGTGTCCTTAAATCACTCACTAAAGATTCAAAGTAAAGAACTTGCCATGGTCTGTCACACATCAGACTGCAAGAAGAAGAAAGCTGAAAGGCTCTACATTCTTCCAATTCCATACAGGAAGAAGGGCTCTTGAAAGTTTACCCTTACTGACCTTCCCCAAATAAACTAATATAAAATTTAATAAAAAAAAAAAAAAAGAAAATGAAAAAAAATTTTTAAGTTTATCCTATGAAAACAGTGGGGGAGTGGTCTCTCAAAAGAAATCAATGGACTGTTCGGAAGACTTGATTGTTGCTTAAAACCAAAAGACAAAAGGAAGTTATACAGAAGAGGTTTTTACTGGTGTTTGTTTGGTTATCATTAAGCCTGTCTAGGTCATACGATATTTATAGGAAGGCAAGCCAAAGCATAAAAGATCCCATAAGACAAAAACTATACTACCTAATACTTGTACAATCTTATATAACCTAAGCTATGGTACATGAGAAAGAAATGGGTTCTAGTTTGTCTGTATTCAAAATTAGAAAGCCTAAACCGTTGGTTGCTGTACAGATTTCCACACAGTCAGACTGATATACATTACTTGGGTAACTGTTTTTCTATTCTAGCACTCAAAGAAAGATTAAAAAGAAAAAAAGTCAGGTATCCCCAGGAGTCCCTGACTCTTGGATTTAGATCCCTCATACAAGCAGCTACAGTTAACAAAAGCCTGTGGTTGGTTTTGAGTAAGGCAAATATCTATACCTGCTCTTTTTTTTTTTTTATTGAACATGTACAAACCTTTTTATTAACCCTTAGACACTATAGTACCAAACCTGCTTACATAGCATTAACAGGATATTGAAGCTTAATTTCTATTGCTGTAATAAACTATCTTTCCAAAAACCAACCTAGAGGAGAATATTTTTATTCAGTTCGTGGTTTAAAGTTACAATTCTCCGTAGCTAGGAAATCACAGTGGCCGGAATCGAATGGCAGAGAAACACTTAAAGAAATGCTCAACCTCATTAGCCATCAGGGAAATGCAAATCAAAACGACCCTAAGATTTCACCTTACACCCATCAGAATGGCTAAGATAAAAAACTCAAGAAACAACACATGCTGGAGAGGTTGTGGAGAAAGGGGAACCCTCCTCCACTGCTGGTGGGAATGTAAACTTGTACAACCACTCTGGAAATCAATCTGGAGCTTTCTCAGACAACTAGGAACAGTGCTTCCTCAAGATCCAGCCATAGCACTCCTAGGCATATACCCAAAAAAGGCTCAGGTATACCTGCTCTTAAACCAGGTTTTCAGTAGTGATTCTAAAACAAATAGTCTGGGTTAACCTCAAATCGCTGGCGGCAGCGTGCCGTTTGAAGACATGGGCAAGCACGACATCTTCCACAGGAGCTCAGCCGAAGTATAGTCTGAGGTCTACAAATGGTAATGTGGGGTGTCGTTGCCACCAATGACGCCAGCGTGAGCTGCTGTGTTTCAAAATCCATCTACCCCAGATTTTCCTACTTCACTGAACAATAAAGTGTAAGTTATACTAATAAAACCTCTTATAGGAAGTTCTGAACTACAATGGGCAATTTTCTTGCTTTTTTTAAGCTATTTCCATTTTGTAATATAAAAGTTTTCATGGATTTTGCTTCCTGTTCAGTGAAGAAGTCAAGTCGGAATGATTTTAGTAAGTAATTATGAAACTCTAAAAAAAAGCACCACACTATTTTGGCTTATAGTACTCTTTTGTTTTCTGTTTTTCTTTTTAGCTGCTCAAGGCTACCCTATTCCACTAATACACAACCAATTTGAATTATTTAAAATCTTCAATATGCCAAATACCACAACAAAGTTTCAAAATGTTTGAGTCGTGGAAGATTGTTTAGACAGAAAAGCAGATGTGAAACCTGAAACAGAAGATCCTCGGGGGAGTCCCTGGTCTAGTGTGAGTTAGGACATGAAATAAAGCAAATACTAAACATGCCCGGGGTGGGGGAAAGACACATGCTTAAAACAGGGCACTACTGTTCCCTTCCTGTGTTTATGTTGAATAAATCAGTATTGTTAGTTGTGCCCACAGATGCCTCAGCCCTTTCTAGACTCTCCCAGTGAGCTAGTCACTTCTGCCTTGTTGGTAATTCATTCCTTGTGGGGTTTTTGTTTCTTTGTTTTTTCTATTTTATTTTGTTGTTGTTGTTTTGGTGTCCTATATGCACTAACATGGCAATGTCCAGTCCTGAGATGCCATGAGCCTAAACTGGGAACTCAGGTGAGCTTATGATGCACAAGGTGGATGTTTAATTTATTCAAAGGAACCAGGAGGCAAGGGAGCTGCCAGCTGGTCCTGACTGTTTCCAGGACAGACTGATGAGCCCTTCTGCCCCTTTGTTTTTCCCATTTATCATCAAGGGTTGAATGCATGTGTTGTTGTTGTTGTTGTTTTCAACAAATTTTTCCATTTCATAGAAGTAAATTTACATCAAGAAGCCTATATACGGAGAGTCAAACAAAATGTAAGTTATTGTATATCTTTTCACCTGTAATTACAAGTAGCAGTTGAAAATTTATTTCAGGTATTAAGGGTTGTCTTTAAGGCAGCTACTTTTGTGTTTTTACCTCCCACAAACAACTGTCTACATTGGTGTTGGATGGAGTCTTCATTTTTCATATCGCTCACATATTCAGTCATACAGTGTGTTTACACATGCTTGGGTGCATTCATTGATATAGACTGAATTCGCAGCCTAGTAAATCAGTTGCAAAACAAGAATTATTTCACAGAATGATATACATTCTAGTGGAAGAAGGAAATGTTTTCCTGGAAACAGCTAGGAGTAGGACCTC
Source organism: Psammomys obesus (assembly GCF_907164565.1). Taxonomy (NCBI): domain Eukaryota; kingdom Metazoa; phylum Chordata; class Mammalia; order Rodentia; family Muridae; genus Psammomys; species Psammomys obesus. Next base: position 6,304,425 of record NW_026596101.1, on the reverse strand, counting down.
TTCCAAACTTCTGTGATCAAAGAAAAACATCTAATTCAATCCGAGTTGAAAAAAAAAAAGAATGAAATCCCACTTCAAGGCCTACAGAGGGAATCTTCTAGGGAAAACATATAGCCTACATTCCAAAAGAGAGTGACATGACTAAGCCAAAAACAAAAAAATTCTAGTAAGAGAGGAGGCTAATGACATCATACATCACCAACATGAATATGTATGTGCATGTATGTGTGTTGTCCATATATCTATTTATATAGAGATTTAAGATATATTAGAGAGTTAAATATCCCAGTAACATTGATCAGATTGCTGGCTTAAAATGAACACTGGCTGCAACTCAGTAAACAACATCAAAGATAGTAACATGGAGGTATAGATACAAGATGGATAGTGGCTGCACTTTCCCCACCTGAGAAGCAGTGAAGATCTGAGTAAGAGTAGCAGCAATGCAGACAGAAGAAAGGATATGAAGCTTTCAAAAATATAGTGAGGAGCATCAGTAGGACTTGAAGACTGACTGACTATGGGAGGACAGGGGAAAGAAAAGATTTAAGGTTGATATCCAATTTTCTTGCCGGGACAATTATTTGATATTAGTACCATTCACTTTAATCTTAAAGTTTGAGAAATTTGGAAAATAAATCATAAGAACAGCTTTGGGTTTCCTAAGTTGGAAGCACCAGTTCAGGAGAGGACTTAGCCGCTAGCTTAGACATATGGGTATGAGCCAACCATGTAACCAAGTTGAGATCAGCAGCAAAGACTGACAGGAAAGAAGACATCAATAACCTGCACGAAAGCCCTCAGGAACAACCTATCAGTAAATGGCCAAATTAACTGTTACAATATTTTAGAAGTTGCCCAAGTAGCAAAAAAGCATAATCAAGAGAAATGTTTTATAATAATGTACTGCATTGAAGAAGCCTACAATAAAATCAAATGTGTTAACTTTAATTATTTAGGGGGCTATCCTAGACCCTTCTCTGGGCAGTCTTACAGAACCTCACTTCTCCTTATGACCATGGAAAGCTGAGACAAAAGGCAGAAAAGAATATCTCCTGATAGATTTTATGCCGGTGCATCCCAACTCTTTCCTAACTGACCTCACTAAAATGTGTGAACCAACTCCTCCCTTCTTTCTCAGTGATGCTCGTAATTACTGCACCCCACCCATCATTCCTACCTAGCCTTGAGGTGGTTTCCATGACAACAGCAAAGTATTCAGAAGGAAAGGCAAGTATACTGATAGCCCAAGGTCTGAAGTACATTTAAATTAAGATCTCAACTGCACAGTGCAAAGCTACAAATGAAGCTAAAAGGAAAACCATCTATCAAGCAAAAGGTCCAAAATGTAAGCTAGATTCCTCATCTGCTTCTGCTACAACTTCCCAAAACAGGAAAATCCGGCACTAAAGATAGTATAAATCTTATAATTACAAGAACTATAATGACAAATAAAAAGCGACAAAAAAATATAATTTTTCCTATTGAGTTAGCCTGAAGAAAGGGAGAGAGAAAGAGTATAGGTGCGTGTGTGTATGTGTGTGTGTGTGTGTGTGTGTATGTGTGTGTGCATGGTTTGTGCACATGTGTATGGTGTGTGTACACGTGATTATTTTCTAAAGCAGTCTTAGGTTAAGGCGAAATAAAAACAGAATTCCTAAATGCTCTGCAGCACCCATATATATAGTCTCTATCACTGTCCACATCTACATTTGCATCTATCAATGAACTAACACCAAACACCAGTACGCCCTAATTAACACCCAGGGCTACCATCAGGGCTTACTTACACTTGGTCTTACACATTCTATGGAGTCTGACAATTGTATAATGCCATGCACCCCCCCATTACATCTCACAGAATGGCATGGCTATTCTAGAAAATCCTGTGTTCCACTTAATCCTACCACCCTTTTCTCAAACCCAGTAATCACTAATATTTTTATTATGTTCAAAACTGTACCTTCACCAGAATGACATATAGTTGACAACAAACAGTATGTAGCTTTTTCAGACTGGCATTTTTCACCTCATAAGATGTATCTGAAGCTCCTCCATGTCTTCTAATGTCATAGTAGCCCATTTCTACATAAAGCTAAAAATCATTCATCTTATGAATGTATTGCAGTTTATCTACTCTACAACTAAGGAGCAGATTAATTGATTCCAAGCTCTTATGATGAACAAAATGGCAATAAATACCTATGTGGCTGTTTGGTTTATTGACTTTAGGAGGTAAATGCCAATAAATGAAGTTACTAGGTCATATAATAGAAGTTAATTTATTTTGTAAGCAACTGCCACACTGTCCTCCGAAGTGACTGTATTTCCACCAGTGCTTCCTACTTGTACCATCACTGATGAAAAGCACCTGCTGTCCACATCCTCACAAGCATTTAATGCTAGCAGTGTTTTAGATTTTCACCACCTGCCATCTCAGGTGATGTGCTGTGACATTGCTGCTATAATTTGTCATTTCCTGATGACACATGATGCTTAGAATCTTGTGTTCTTGTTTTTCATCTGTAAATTTTGGGTTTTCTATTTAGAGTTTCTTCCCATTTTAAACTACATTGTTCCTTATCATATTCTTGAATTTTTTGCAATTCCTTATGCTGTTAGCTAGGCATGATGGCACATGCCAGCCTGATCTAGAGTGCTCCAGGCCAGCCAAGGCTACACAGTGAGACAAAAACAATAGAACAAAATAAAAGAATCCTTTATCCTTTTTAGCTAAGAGACCTCTATCAGAGATGTCATGTGCAAATATCTTCAAAACATTTCTTTCTGTTTTCTTGCTTGGCAGAACTGAAGACTAAAATTTAATGCAGCATAACATTTCTTTCAAACAAGAAATGTCTTTGGTAGTATAATTAAAAGTCTCCACCATCCAGATCTCCTATGTTGTCTCCTAGAAGGCTCCTAAATCTGAGTTTTATACATAGGTCTAAGATGCATTTCTAGATAACTTTGTGATGCTGAAACAACCATGTTTGACTTTTTGAAACATATTATTTTATCTCATACCTACGAAAGTGACAATTGAACTTTTTGCAAAATATACTAAGAAAATGACTGAGTCTTAGCCGAGGATGTGCATCTAACATCATTTTTATAATGACATATTAGAAAGAGTTTGTCAAGAAATTATTACCTGGTTAACTATATTATAACCAAATGATAAAATTTTATAAAACTACTCTAGGTAATTGTTTTAAATACTTTTTACTTTCCTGCAAGGAATTAAACTAAATATTATCATTAGAATATGGGATGTGCCTTATTTTATTTCATCTCCTTTTTATAATATATATTTATTTATTGTCAGAAAACAGTTAAGATATTTTCCCTCAAGGACTTAAAGTGTCAGATGTCCCTTTATAAAGAGCTACTAAATAATATAGAAACTTACAATCATTCTTCAGGACACTGGAACAAAACAATGATATGATACTGTTTCACTATTATCACCAAGTAGATTTAACTACCCAAAGAACACTTAACACTCTGCAGCTGAAAGCAGTGGAAAGTAATTAGTAAAGGCTGGTTTATTAGTGAGAGAATTTAATGATTAGAAGAGAGGTTTGGGAGTTAGGAGTTACACAGCAAGTGTGAAATATTTACACAATAGAATACTACTCCACTGTTAAAAACAAGGACATCTTTAAATTTGCGGAAAATGGATGGAACTAGAAAAAAAAATGATCCTGAGTGAGGTAACCCAAGCCCAAAAAGACATGCATGGTATGTAATATAATCCCTCACTTATAAATGGATATTAGCCATAAAGTACAGGATAACCATGCTAGCTCCAATCCACAGACCCAAAGAAGCTACGTTACAAGGAGGACCCAAGAGAGGATGCTTGAATCTCACTCGGAAAGGGAAATAGACATTGGAGATGGAAGGAGGGAGGGAACTGGATAGTAGAGGGGATGGGTAGGAAGCAGGGTGAGGAATAGGAGTAGCAAGATAGGAGAAGGCCTGGTGAGAGAACAGAAAGCAGAGGTGGAGGACATCTCTGGGATTTGCCAGAGACCTGGGAGGGGGAGGCCCTAGAAAGTTTATGATGGTCACTCTAGCTGAGACTCCTAGCAGTGGGCGATATGGAGCCTGAAGTGGCCACCTCCAACAGCCAGGCAGAACTTCCGGGGGACAGATAAAGACACCAAACCTCCCACAAAACCTTTGACTCAAAATTTACCCCACCTACAAGATGTACAGGGACAAACATGAAGCAAAGTTTGAAGGAATGACTGTGGAAGAGAACCAATCCCTGACACTATTAATGTCACTCTGCTATGCTTGTAGACAGGAGCCTAGCATAATGCTTCTAAAGGGCTTCACCCGGCAGCTAAGGGAAACAGATTCGGAGACCTACAGCCAAACATAAGATAGAGCTCAGGGAGTCACATGGAAGAGTTGAGGAAAATGACTAAGAGAACCGGAGGGGTCAAGGAGACACGGACACACACACACACACATACACACAAAACCTGCAGAGTCAACTAACCTGGGCCCATAGAGGCTTATGGAGACTGAGCCACCAACCAGGGAGCATGCATGGACTGGTCCTAGCCCCCTGCTCATATGTAGCAAATGCACAGCTTGATTTTCATGTGGGTCCCCCAACAACTGGCGTGGGGGGGGCAGGTTGGTACTCATGGGGGACCACCCCCTTCTCCGAGGAAAGAGAAGAATGGGGGCAGGGCTGTGTGAGGGGGAGATTGGGAGAAGAGGAGGAGCCTGCAATCATGATGTAATGTGAATAAATAAATAAAATTCACATTTTTAAAAAAGGGAAAAAAGAAAAAGGACTGGAATCAGTAATTAGGAAAGGGTATTACTCCGTCACTGTGTAATAGAATCTCTCAGTGCAGAAAAGTATCCTCCACTTCTCACTCTGTCACAGCCTATTATATACAGACTACGCTGGTGTCTGTCATTTACCTCTATTGTAGACCCTTTGCTCCCAAATAATATATACACTTTGTATTGAATGGAGAAAGCCTAAATCAAAGTTGGAAGGTCCAAATTAAGTCCCCACACAACTACCTACTTAGAACCTGACTTGGGTAAATGGTATAGCCTCTATGACCCAAATACCTCATCGTTTATGATACCTCTGACTCCTCCACGGAGTTATTATGAGGAGCAAGTGATGGCATGCATACTAAAGCACAGAAGTTCTAAACAACATGTATCTGTTATCATGTAATTTTCATGCTATGAAGAATGCACTGTTTGGCCTCTCAATTCAAGAAGATTAAAACTCAAATCCCTGGCTGACAGAACAAATGATAGTCTTGTATGTGAAGCAACCTCTTCCTCTCCGGCTGCTCTGTATTTCATGCTCCAAAATCTGGGCCCCAAAAGCAGATGGCTTTCCAAGGTAGGTGAGAGACACTAATTAACTGAAGTTAATACACACCTGTGTTTCCAAGCCAGCACAAACAAACAGTGGTCAGGTGTACTCCCAGTCCTGACTTTCACTCTGTATTGCTTCATCTGCCCACTCACTTACTTATTCACTGAAAGATTCTGTGCCAAACTCCAGGCACAAACAAGGAACAACAGAAATTGGACAAAGCCCTGCCCAGGTAGAACCAATACCTATATGGGGAAGGAAATATGAGCACAGGATCATACATACACGTGAAAAAAAAAGCAATACCAGTAAAAATAGAGATCCGGAAATATTCAGAAAATTTAGTTGAAGGGGTTTAAATGGACTGAGGGATTTGGAGAAGCCTCTACTGAGCTGAGATCTTAGAGAGAAAAGTGGAATTAAAAGTTAAAAGGATCAAGTAAAGGGTAAAGGTCTGCGTGATTGATGGTCCTGTGACACAAAACACTGACACTCAAGAAAATGGAGTAAAGGCATGTCAGAGCACAGGTTGTGAGAAGAAATACAACACAGATAAAAGTTAAAGATCACAGTCCTGATGAGACCTGATAGGCTAGGCTCAGATGGAAGGGGAGGAGGACCTCCCTTGTCAGTGGACTGGGGAAGGGGCATGGGAGGAGAAGAGGAAGGGAGGGCAGGATTGGGAGGGGACAAGGGACGGCACTACAGCTGGGATACAAAGTGAATAAATTATAATAGATAAAAAAAAATTTAAAAAGAAATCTAAAAAAAAAAATCACAAAGCAGGATAAGTGCAATGTGAGAGGAGAGGAAGGAGAATCAACAAATCATGTCTGAATCAACAAAAATTCCACAATGAAACTTAATACTATACATGCTGAATTAAAAATAATATAAGCCATGTCTGATTGTTCTCTTAGAAGGGTAGTAAGCATGGGATTCACATGTCTTACACATCTTGTCAGAAAAAAAAAAAGTCTAATATTTAAGACCTTGACAGGAAAGTGAAGACCATAATCTAGATTGGTAGATGATACCAGCACGGGAAATAAGTGTCGGAGAGCAACACAGTTCTTGTATACAGGGAGAAAAAAACACATGGAGATGGTTAGGAGACCAGAAGTAAGAATTTCATTTAAAGTAAAGGAATAGAAAAGGAATGACCCGGATGATAAGAGCAGCAAAATCAGAATCCAGTCTCAGAGAAGTGCACGTTGAAACCAGGACCAAATCTTAAAGAGTAAAGAGTTGAGAGACAGGAGGGTGATGAATCTGACTGCACTCACCTTATTGTAGGCTCTTGGAAAACAAAGATGCACCCTGGCAACGTTCAATAGCCACAGATTTTTTAAACCTGAGAGTTTAACCTCCTGAAAAATAACCCCGAGGCTTATAAAAAGTCAATGGCAACCTCCACATAACTTGCCATGAACTGAACTGTATCCCTTCAGTGTGCGAGCTGCTTTTGACAGAAGAGTGTGAACCACCCCCTGGGTTCAACTCTGGCTCTGTTACTAAAGCTGGAATTTAGGATAGTTACTTCAATCTCTGAGAACCTTGATCTCACCAGCAACAGGGTAGCAGTGCTGATTTCTATTCCTCCTGTATTTTACAAAGCTGCGGTGGTCTATGCTGAATCTCATCTGTAAGCCTTCTCCCTGAGGACTAGCTTTCATGGTAGATGAGGGTGCCATGTAAGCTTCCAAGACACACCATGAACCACAACAGTCAGCACAGCATTATAACTCTAAGAGTTCAATAGCAGCTCATATTCCTTGGTGGTAACCGACAGCTCTCTAGTTGGATTTACAGTATGCTCAACAAGAGGGAAATTAAAGCTGATACTGGAAACTTAGCCTACTACCCAGGGCTAGTGAACTTGCCAATCTTGGAGGAGAACCTTCAGCCATAACTTTACTAACCCAGAAAAATGTCTGCCTACATTTTCAGTATTTGTCCTTATACCCACAGCTAAGGGTAGTCCTCAGCCCTCATTAAGAAAACTTCTCAAGTGGATGCTAGATAAACATAATAAAATCTGTACACCTAAAGAAGCTAAGCAAGAAGGAGGACTCTCGGTAAGATGATCAATTCTCACACAGAAAGACAAACAGGATGGGTACTGGAAGAAGGAGAAAACAGAAAACAGGACAGGAGCCTACCACAGAGGGCCTCTGAAAGACTCCACCCAGCAGTGTATCAAAGCAGATGCTGAGACTCATAACCAAACTTTGGGCAGAGTGCAGGGAATCTTATGAAAGAAGGGAGAGGACAGGAGCTCCACAAGGAGAGCAACAGATCCAAAATATCTGGGCACAGGGGTCTTTTCTGAGACTTATACTCCAACCAAGGACTATTCATGGATATAACTAGAACCGATGCTCAGATGTAGCCCATGGCAGCTCGGTGTCCAAGTGGGTTCCCTGGTAAGGGGAACAAGGACTGTCTCTGACATGAACTCAGTGGCTGGCTCTTTGATCACCTCCCCCTGAGTGGGGAGCAGCCTTAACAGGCTACAGAGGAAGACAATGCAGCCAGTCCTGATGAGACCTGATAGGCTAGGGTCAGAGGGAAGGAGAAGAGGACCTCCCCTATTAGTGGACTTGGAGAGGGGCATGGGAGGAGATGAGGGAGGGAGGGTGGGATTTTGGAGGGAATGAGGGAGGGGGCTACATATGGGATACAAAATGAATAAACTGTAATTAATGTAAAAAATAAAAATTTAATTAAAAAAAAGAAAATGTCTCTTTGAAACAGAAGACCATTACAAACACACACACACAATCAAAATGCAGCATTGTGGAGCCCAGGCCCAGAGGCTACATCTACAACACAACCCCACCCAAGGCTCAGGGATCATTGTATAACATGGGATAGAAAGATTGTGAGTGAAAGCCAGACGATTAAGGAGTTTGCTATGAGATTTTTGTCTACTGGAAATGTCAGAAGCTATACCCGTAAACTATGACTAAAATGACTGTCTAAAGATGAGCTAAACCTGGACAACAATGATGAGAAAAATCATGAGGCCTCAATCCTACCCAAAGAACTACAGGCAACTAAGGTGTGCTGATATAATAGTTTTCCCTAGGGAAGGGCACAACTAATTGGTGATCCAATAGTAAATGGTCATGCCTGAAAACACATTGAGCAGTTTATGTTTAGGAATATATATGTATATCCACATACATATATATTCATATATATATGTATGTATATATATATATATGCACATAACAACAATTACTGAGAAAAAGAGGCCATGAATTTAAAAGAGAGCAAGGAAGAGGAATACGAGAGCATTTAGAGAGAGGAAAATGAAGGAAAAAGTATGTAATTATATTATAATCTCAAAAATAAGAGGAAAAAAACAAAGAAAAAAGGGCCAATGAATTTGAAAGAGAGGAAGGGGACAGTACATGGGAGGGCTTGTGGGGAGGAAAGGAAGCTGTAATTGATGTAATTACATTATAACCTCAAAAACTAAAATAATTGGTTTTTATTTTAAAAGCAGAATTAATCCAAGTTCCATTCAATATTTGAATTAGTTAAATAAATCACTGAGCACAATTTTATAATAATAAATTTGTATTAATTAACAATAAATACTAATAGGATAAAAACCTTTTAAATTGTGGGTGGCTTTCCCCACATGTGCCTGACTTTTCCATTCCTTGCTTGTACTCAATATTTCTTTACTTTCTACACATGCAGTCAGCATTGGATACTTTCTAGTTTTAGAAATCAGTGCCTGTGATGGTTGGCCTTGGTTGTCCACATGACTGAAGTAAGAGCTGACCAGAACAGGAAAAAATGTGTCTGCACCTGTGGACATATTTCTAGGAAGGAATGATATGGCCAGACAATGACTCAGAAGGAAAAAGCCGCTCTCCATATGACCATCACCTTCCAACGGGAAGCCCAGATTAAAACAGAAAGAGTAACCACCATATGGCTTGCCTTCCTGTCTTTCTGAGCAAAAGCAAGTGTATCTCTTGCTGTGGGAAGCAATCATCCAGCAATATCAAATTCCAGCTTCATTAGCTCAGTACCATTTGCTTTCCAGGGATCTTCCAGACTTTCTTCACCAAACTGGAACTGTTGAAGATTCCAGCTTCTTGTATTGAGCAGCTACTGGTATTGTTTGTGTTTTTGCTTTTGTTTTTGTTTGTCTCTACAACATGTAGACAACGGCTGTTGGGCTATCACCAAAACAAATCTAGTGAATCCCTTCTAATAATATATCAATTCAGTTCTGTTCAGAAACACTGCCTAATATAGTGTCTATTGCCTGAAGTAGTCTGTTCACTGTTACAATGGTGTCTATTGGCAGAGAAGCTGATATTCATGGATCTACAACCTCCTCTTCATCAGCTGGCTTCAGCACTAAAAACAGCTAACTGGTACCAAGAACCTTGTCTACCCAAATCCCACCTTCAATTAAATGAAAGGCATTAAAAAGCAGCTGGGTCATACCAAAATTAAATCTCTTCTACTTCTTAAAAAATGTGTTTGAATTCATCTAATTTCTGTATTAAATAGTTTCAAATACAGTTATCTGTATGCCCAGACAATACCTAGTGAATGATGGCATTATCTAAACAGAACAACTTGGAAACAGAAGGCCTTGAAGACATTTGGAAAACAGGAGAGTAAAAGAAAGCAAAAAGGTTAATTGTGAGAATTGTTTAAGTGACTACAGCCTGTATTATTTTTTTTTTCTGGCAAAAAACCTCCTTTCCACAACTATCAGTTTGAAACACCAAATCTTAAAAATCAATTCTCAAAGATCTATCACCTCAGTCACTTTTTGCCCAGAACATTGGTAGCCAACAAGCTATCAAAGCAAATGAAAAGCTATGAAGCATTACGACATGACCCCTGCATTTTCATTGCGATTATCCAGAGATTCAGTCAGTGCCTCGACTTAGCAATCACTAGAGAGTCCTGCCACATAGTCAGGGTTACAGTGTGTAACAAATAGTGATTTTTGTCCCCCAAATTGAAAGATGAAACATGAAAGACATGCTGTTGGGGTGAGGGAAATGGAGAAAAAAACAGCATCCTAAAGAATCCAAATATTTTGTTACTTCTGCTACCTTAAATGGCAGTGTATCGTTCCCATATATATCTATTTCAAATCCCTCACTCTTATTAAACATAAATACTCTAATAACTAAGTTCCTTGAATCTTGAGTCTCTTTTCCGTAAAAAAGTCTTATCTTTTTTGATAAAGCTCATTGTCATAGAACAATGATTGGCCCCACACCTGGCATGTACTGGGAACCATTCTTGATCTGTATTATTTCTGCTAAAGGCATTTGCCTCTGTTATTATCAGAATAGACAAAATACGTTAAGATACTGTTATACAGAGTTAATTTAATGTTTAAATACTTCCTTGTGCCCTACACTCTTTTATTGTTTTTGTCAGCTGAAATAATTATGATTTGACATCTTTAGTCACAGTTGTACAGCTGGCCTTAATGTATGACCTTGGGAAACCCCCAGAATAATTAAATATTCTTTTTAAGTGCCTTTGCCTCACCAGCATTTTGTTTTCCTCTCTGTTTTCTGATATCTTTCAGTTGAAAAATACACACTTCCCAGGCCACAAAAGTGGTTGAGTTACCTGCTTTAAACAATATCTCCAAATCTCATCACTGTCATGTTTCCGGTTGGCATAGGGCTGTGAAGGGGGTGGGGAAACAGTGATGGGAAGAAGTCGTATGCCACTGATTCTGTGGGTCACACACAGATTTAAAGACTGATGACATCTTCCCTTAACAAGAAGTTTGGTTTGGACTAAGTTCAATCAGTTGTTTTTTTGAGGGCCACAAGCCCCTGAAGAGCTCTGTCATTTTAGGTATGTATCATGTATGTGGCATGGAAGCACATTCATTCGCCTGACTTCACGCTTTGACTATTAATTTCTACCTTGTTACTTAGACGAATACTATACATATAACAAAACAATATGGCAAAATGTGACAAATCAGGCTCATATTTGCTCTGCCCTATCACCCAGATGGTCAATCAGTGAGTCAGCAGCAGCAAAACGTCCAGAGTCAATGCCAAAGAGTTAATTTACAGTGCAACTACACGCTGTATAATTTCCACATTTGTCCCTTTCTACTTTGCGTTAATATGTCCTTGATGTTTCCAAGAGCAGCAAAATCCATTTATTCATATATTCGACTCTATGCTAAACTGAAATCAACTGGCCCCAAAATACCAATAAAGATGTCTATGTAAAGCTATTAGATTCAATATTCTGAAATCAGAATTCAGGATTTTGTAGAGTGGCAATGGCCGCTATTCATTAAGTTAAACACTGAAGAGCCTTGATTATAATCTATTAGAGTAGATAAGCATCACCAAGATGGAGAAGAGGGATGAGAAGCCCAGCTGGACATTAGGAACAGGTGGGGGCTGGGAACAGGCTTAGATTTATTGGAGCTGAAAAAGACGTGAGCTAGAGCAAGCAGCTGGCATTTGACTAAAATTAAAGGAGCATATTTCAACATAGAGAAAGATCACTGGAAACTTGTAAGAAAATCAGCAGTCCACCAGCCACAGATGAGTATCGAACACAAAATAAAATCACCCAAAGACAATGAAATTGAAGCTCTCATGAAGTGGGAAGAGTGCTTGAGTCACTTGGTTTAGGTTAGAATCAAAACCTCACAACCCCACAACACATATGCCCTCAGATATCTCTTGGCCTCCTACTCATAATCACTTCACACAAGTGGGAGTTTTTAAAAGCTACTCTGAAAGTTGTGAAATTATTTCAACAAATAATAGATTACAAATTGGCACATAAATGTTAACTTGTGATGTTGTTACTAAAATGGGTTTTGACAGGCACTATTAGTATTAACAGAATAAAATAGCATTTTAAAGGCTGGTTGACATATTTCCGACCTAGGTCAGTCTCATTGACCCATAGTCTCCAGCTGTTGGGATTAAAAGTATCTGAGGGTTGGAAAAACCACCTCATAAACAAGGGAGTAATTTTTCAGTTCTGACTTTCAGAATAAAGTATATTAAGCAATAAAAGGCCTGGCAGTCACAAAGATAATGGGTTTAAACTACTAGAACCATAAATTTTTGCAGGAAATTGGTTTCCAGAATTTCTGAAGCTTTCTCGTTTTTGTTATAAACCAGATACTAGTTCACGAAATAGAGCTTTTTATTCCACTGTAAGCAACAAAAGAGAAAAAGATACAGGACGAAAGGCAAAAGCAATTTGTTTGGAAAAAAAAAAGAGGGGTGTTATGTGTGAGGGTTCCTGCCGTATTCTCCCACATACCCTTACATGGTCAGGAATAGGAAACTGGATAACAGAATCACACCTCCTCCTACTGTTCTTTGATCCAATAGGAAGAGAGACACTTTTCCTTCTCACCCCAAGAATTCCAGGAAGACAGAGTCCTTAGAATAAAACCAAGCTGAAGAACTATATAAAGAGAGGACAGTAGCCAGACAGAAAGAAGGTGTAAGCAAAGAATGGGTCTGCAAGAGCAGCGTGTTCTCAGAGACCACAAATGGGATGGAGGAAAACAGCACATTCTCAACTGGCACACAGGAGCCTGAAGAACTAATAGAAGGGTTCATGGTTGTGAAGAAGCCTGACCTAGGGTCAAGGGGACTCAGAGACAACCAACAGCCGCAGCAGATAACAGACATGAGTTTTCATCCACTTTCTCCTCCCTTCTGAGTGGCACCTGCTAATATGTCTGAAGAAACTTAGCTCACATAGCAGAGGACTTCTCCTGCCTGTAATTTGGGAAATATTTTCTTTCTCAATTTTCTGTGCAAAATTACCATACAAAACATGAAGTGTTCTCTAAAAAAAGCAGGTAGATATTTGGTCATTGTTGTTTGATGCTTAACTAACTCAGTATCAAAAGACTATTAGTCTATTGTGAACTACGCATTTTATTGAGCTCTTAAAATAAACTATGGTCCATACAATGGCAGTTTTTATTCTGATGTCCTTGTCACCAACCTAATAAAAACATACATAATGCTGAAAATACCTCAATAGTCTTATAGAATAATCTTAATCCCCTAAAAAAATCTAGAATCTACAAAATAGAGACAGAATTGAACGTTTAAACTATGTCCTCTTGGTACATGATTATTTCTAGAACAGAAAAATCCCCTGAAAAATCAGCCAGAAATTCACAAGCAATAGTTTTGTAAACAGTTGTGGGTTCCTCCTCAAATACACACACACACACACACACACACACACACACACACACACACACCAGCTTCTTAAACACATGCAAACACCTGCCCACATTGTCTATTTTCTCAAAACACAAAAATATAATAATTCTTAAATAGACTTATCCTTTTGAGACTTCTGAACTTTCAAATACTGGAAAATAAAATAGTGAGGAGTGAAGGCATTCAAGTTCATTACCAGCCTTCCTAACTGCCTTTTTTATAGGTACAATGAAATTTAAAGGTCTCAGGAATATATTAGGAAAATTGAAAGCTACAACCTTAAGCAATTTCTACCAAACCACTTGCTGCCCAGTTTGCCATGTGTTCTGAGCAATGCTTTCAAGGAAATGGAAAAATCCATTCTTTCACTACATACAGGGAAATGGTGACAACAAAAAACGAGTATGTCTCCAAGGAGAAACCTGTAAGTTGCCTGGCTTGGTAAGCCTGCAATAAGCCTGCAATCCCTAGTCTGAACCTGCAGTTCTTCTCCATGTTTAAACAGCAACAACAAAAGATGAACTGTAAATCAGCTGTGCCCCTAATGCCTCCTTATCTAAAACACCCATGATGTATTGCGCTTCTGAATCTAGCACTGGGGAATATTTGATTTAGACTAACTTTGAAAGCAATTCATCACCAATTGGATCTTACTGTGTACATTTCCACAAGGTTCTTGGTTTTCTTTTTAAACTGAGCTAAATTTTCTATGTCTAACAAGTTGGAATGTAGTCGCAGAAAAATTAGTAGTATTAGAATGTAGTCGCAGGAAATTCTTATGGTAAAGAAAGTTCTCAAGCACCCACCCTGATGCCCCTAGAAGAGAGAGACATTCTAGCACCTGACCTGAGCCCCTGAGGCCCCAGGGCAGCTGGAAGAGAGACACCACAATGAGTGAAGATGTGATGGAGAGAAGAGAAAGAGGGAGTCTGTGGTAGAGATGAGAGAGAAAGTGAAGCTGAGTGGTTCATGCACTGTGGAGAGAAGTGGAACTGGGAATGCAAAAGCAGTGAGGGACAGGCAGGTATGAGGAGCCTGCACAACCACCTGAGGCCATGGTGATGTCCAAGCCTGAGTTGCTGCCAGGAGCCATGTCTGAATCTGTGCTGATGTCTGTGGCCTGAGTTGTGACCAAAGGCCATGTAGATGTCAGTGGTCTGGCCTACCACCTGAGACCACGCTGATGGTGGGGGAGATGCTGATCTGAGGGGCCTACACTACCTGAGGCCATGGTGAACTTCTAGCCTGGGCTGCCACTCAGGGCCATGGCCCTGATCCTGCTGCAGCTGGGGTCTGTGTCAATGTTCATGGACCGAGTTACCACCAAAGAACATTAGGATATTCCTGGTCTGGGCTGCCGCCATGTTGATGAGGCCATGTTGATCTCCAAGCACCATGCTGAGCTGGCTCTGCCACTTGCTTGTGGTAGAAAAGCTGGCCCTGCCCCTTAGTGGCCACCATACTCAGGAGAACTGGCCCCACCCCTCACCTGGACAGCATAGGAGAGCTGTCTGGTGGTATGGGTGCAGGAGAGCTGACCCCAATGGAATGAGGGTGAGAGAACTGTCCCTGACCCTCACCAGCTGCAGTGCTCAGAACAGCCCTGCACCTCACCTGAGCAGCATAATGGAGCTGGTCCTGGTGGTGAGAGTGGAGGTGAGCCAGCCCCAAGGATGTAAGCATGGGAGAGCTGTCCCTGCCCTTTACCTGGGCAAAGTGGAGGAGCTGGCCCTGGTGGTTTGGGCACAAAAGAGATGGTGGGCTGACCAACTCAACTCACCTGGGCAGCACAGTAGAGCTGGCCCTGGTGGTGGGAGTATAGATGAGCCAGCCCCAAGGTTGTGAACATGGGAAAACTGTGCCTGCCCTTCCCCTGGGCAAAAATGGGACAGCTGGCCCTGGTGGCCTGGGCCAAGAGTACTAGTAGATTGATTGACTACCACCCAGGCCCAGATCCAGAGCTCTGAGTGCGCCCACCCCAACACCCACCCTACCTTTGAACTGCTGGAGCACCTGCAGGAGCCAGTCCTGTGGATCCAAAGCTGCAGGAGCTCCACAGCACAGGGCAACAAATAGACCTCCAAGAGGAGTCTGGGCAGAATCCAGGATTGATAGCATGGCAGAAGCCAGAGGCCTCAAACCAACCCAATTCATTCCAGCACTCAGGGAGGCAGAGGCAGGTGGATCGCTGTGAGTCCAGACAGCCAAGTCTACACAGAGAAACCCTGTCTTAAAAGACCAAAAAATAAAATAAAAAAATGAAGACAGATGTGAGCTTTGTTGAAGGCAGTAATGGTGTTTTATCACAGCAACAGAAAGAAACTAATACACTGTGATAGAAGGCCTGACATGAACAACCCCAAACTAATATACTGTGACAGAAGGCCTGACATGAACAACCCCAAAGGATGGAAAATTTATGTTGTCTTATGGTTTCAGAGCTTTTAGTTCATCTTGGTGGTGAAAGTGTGGGAGAGCATCTCACATCACTGAAGATAAGAAACAGAACAGAGCAATAACAAGAAGGATCCAGGACAATATAAAAGCCCCAAACACATGTCTCTTCTAATTTTTTTCCCTCCAACCAGGCACCACCCTATATAATTCTACACATCTATATATTCTATTTAAAATTTGAAACCATCAGGAATTAATTCATTCATTAGGTCAGAGCTTTCATTATCCAGTCATCCCTGAAAATGCCATCACATGCATACCAGAGATGAGCTTTACTCATCTAGGTACTTCTCGGTTCAAGCTCATAGTCAAGATTAATCATCACCATCCCACCCATTATCAATCCAATACTTCTTTTTTTAATTCTTTTATTTTTATTAATTACAGTTTATTCATTTTTTAGTCACCCTGAAGTTCCCTCCCTCCTCCCCTCCCAATCCCACCCTCCCTCTCCCTCTTCCACACATGCCCCTCCCCAAGTCCACTAATAGGGGAGGTCCTCCTCCCCTTCCTTCTGATCCTTGTCTATCAGGTCTCATCAGGAGTAGCTGCATTGTGTTCCTCTGTGGCCTGGCAAGGCTGCTCCCCCCGTAGGGGGAGGTGATCAAAGAGCAGGCCAATCAGTTGATGTCAGACAGACAGTCCCTCTTCCCATTACTATGGAACCCAGTTGAACACTGCGCTGCCATAGGCTACATCTGTGTAGGGGTTCTAGGTTATCTCCATGAATAGTCCTTGGTTGGAGTATCAGTCTCACAAAAGACCTGCATGCCCAGATTTTTTGGTTCTGTTGCTCTCCTTGTGGAGCTCCTGTCATCCCCAGGTCTTACTATTTCCCACTTCTTTCATAAGACTCCCTGCACTCTATCCAAAGTTCGGCTATAATTCTCAGCATCTGCTTTGATACCCTGGAGGCCCTCTGTGGTAGGCTCCTGTCCTGTTCCCTGTTTTCTCCCTCTTCTGATGTCCATCCTCTTCACCTTTCTGAATGGGGATTGAGCATCTTAGTCAGAGTCCTCCTTCTGGATTAGTTTCTTTAGGTGTACAGATTTTTAGTATGTTTATCCTATCTTATAAGTCTAATATCCACTTATGAGTGAATATATACCCTGTGTGTCTCTCTGCTTCTGGGATACCTCACTCAGGATGATCTTTTCCAGTTCCCACCATTTGCCTACAAATTTTTATTGATGAGTAGTATTCCATTGTGTAGATGTACCACAATTTCTGTATTCATTCTTTAACTGAGGGTCATCTGAATTGTTTTCAACTTCTGGCTATTACAAATAAAGCTGCTACAAACATGGTTGAGCAAATGTCCTTGTTGTATATGTGAGCATATTTTGGATATATGCCTAAGAGTGGTACAGCTGGATCTTGAGGTAGCACTATTCCTAATTGTCAGAGAAAGCACCAGATTGATTTCCAAAGTAGTTGTACAAGTTTACATTCCCACCAGCAGTGGAAGAGGGTTCCCCTTTCTCCATATCCTCTCCAGCATGTGTTGACACTTGAGTTTTTGATCTTAGCCATTCTAATGGGTGTAAGGTGAAATTTCAGGGTTGTTTTGATTTGCATTTCCCTGATGACTAAGGATGTTGATCATTTCTTCAAGTGATCCAAAACTTCTTAAAGTCCAGCATTCCATCACTAGCTCCAACAAAGCTCATGACCATCTTCTTTTAGTTGTTGTTGGTAGTGGTGGTTTTTCAAGACATGGTTTCTCTAGGTAGCCTTGGCTGTCCTGGACTCCCTTTGAAGACCAGGCTGGCATCAAATTCATACCAGTCCATCTGCCTCTGCCTCCCTGAGTGTGCCACTGGACCTTTCTTAACCCCCAGGGAATAAATTATCTGGGTCTCTGAATAAAGTTGTATATTGCATGAGACTTTTGTCTACCTCATTTATCAGCTTCATTTTCCCAAGTTCCCACTCCAGAGTGGGGAATACAGGGGATTTCAAAAATGCAAGATGGCTAGCAAGATGACACATATCAGTGGGCTCTAGGTTTGATTAATAGAGCTTTCTTCAAAAGAATGAAGTGGAAAAGGAATTGAGGAAGTCTTAATATCAACCTCAGACATCCACATGTGCATATGGCACCTGCACATATACTTACAAACACGTAGATACAACATACACCATACAAAGGTATGAAAAGAAGAAAAGTGGGAAAAAGTTATAAACGTCCAGCTTCATTTGTAGGGCACTCATCTTTAGAGAGGCCATAGGTTCCCTGGTTCTAATGTCATACTTGATGTCTTTTTTTTTTCTTCCTAAATTACAAGTTTTTCAAGTTTTCCTGCTTTGTTTCCATAAATAGCAGCTATGCCACACCCTAAACCCCTGAGTTGCTTTGAGAAGTCTCCCATCACTTTAAATAGCCCAACACCTTCAGCTTCCTATAAAAATATTGGAATATGAACAAAATGTAGACAAGTTCTTTGCTAATGACCTCTCATCCAGTGCCTAGCAGAATCCTTATCCCATCAGATCACTCTGAACACATGTTGTACTGTATTTTGGTGGCTATTCTGGTCTTCTTATAGAGTCACCCAAGGAAGTCTGCTTACAGCATGCTGGGTGTTTTCCTAGCTGGCTTCTTCCAACTTTTCTAAATCCCTTCCCAAGGCCAGTTTCAAATGCTTCTGAACCATATCATCAAGTCACAACTCCTATTTATCTGAAACCAGTTTTCTGTGTTGGGTGCTTTTGGATGAGTATGATCAAATATTTTCTGTCATTAATTTAAACAAGGAAAGAGTTATTTTAGCCTATAGTTCAGAGATTTCAGTACATCAAAGCAGAGAGGGTTTACCTAAGTAGAGAATGTGATGTTCTGTTAGGCAGGGAACAGCAGATCAATAACAAGAAGGGGTCAGAATAAGAAAGCACTCCTGAGACATCCTCCACATGACTGGTTTTTCTCTTAATAGCTCCAGTTCCCACAGGTCTCCTTCTTCTTAATATTCTTTTCAAATTTTGAATCCATCAATATATTAAATAGTTTACCAGTACAGAGCCTTCTGGAAGTAATCCAACAAACATACTCAGAGATGTGTTTTGTATTTTAAGGCAGTCAAGCTGATAACCATGATAAATTAGCCAAGAGTGGTGGAACATATCTTCAGTCATAGAACTTGCATGGCTAAGGTAAGAGGATAGCAAAGCTGGTGCCTGTTTGGGCTATGTAGGCCTGCCTGCACTAAATAATTGTTCATCATAGTTACCTTACATAGCAAAGGGACTCTGTAGATGAATAAAAACTTTAGGATCTCTTAATTATAGTGTATCATCCTGATGGACCTATCTAATCACGTTAATCCTTAAGGAAGAGAAAGGAGAAAAATGAGAAAGAAGAGGTCATGAATTTCAGACACAAGACAAGCTTGACCCACCATTACTGGCCTTGAAAATGGAAAGGGAGGCCACAAGCCAAGGAATGCAGTGGCTTTAAGAAGCAGGATAAGGTATGGTAGTTTTCCCCAAAAAGTTTCCCCAAAAGAATATAGCCCAACTTATACTGTAAGTTTAGTTGAGTAAGACCAAAGCTGTACTTCCGACCAAAATAACTGTCACACTAACAACAACAACAAAGTACCTCATGCTGTTTAACCTACTACATCATTGACTATTATGGTAACAATAGCAAAATATTACAATGACTGGTTTAATACTTTACAGGTTGGGTAACTAATTTTACAGGTTGGTAACAGAGTATGAAGATAAAGGTAGAAAGAAACTAATTCTCAAGCATCTCTGTCTAGTGGCCATCCCACTGTCCCACCCTGCCTCAAATGCCTTGATATTTGCCTTTATGAAAAGGCTCCCACAGTGGCAGAACAAATAGCTGGCAGAGAAAGAAGCATGCTCTCTAACTGGAATAAAACTGAATGACAATGTTTGGTTTGAAATCCAGAGCTTGTTAAGAAAACAAGTAAGTGAAAGAAAGGAGATGTATTGGCTTTTTAAATGTAGAGCCACTCCAACACATAAAGTTAACTTACCTTTTTATTATTGCTTAAATGTCTAGCTTTGATCTTTCACAGTCTGTCTAATCAGAAAAATCACAGAAATTAAGACAGCTGAAGTATGAGTTCACATCCTGCTGTCTCTACAGTGTTGGTAGAGATGTGTTATCCCACAGATTATGCGCATTTTCTGTTGGCTTAGGTGTCAGCCATCTGCAGAATAACTGGGGCTGTCATATCCCTGCCGAGATCGTGATTACCATCACAGTCTGATGGCAACAGCGACACCAGAGTCAGCATCATGAAGGACATCAGAGTTCAGGCTTGAACAATCTGCTCACATTCACCACTTCTTCCCTTCTGATGCACAGTGGAAGGCCATCACCAAAGCCACACGCAGACCTTCCCTGAGCTTCCCACTACTGACTCATCTGCAGCCTGTGTCAGCGTGGGGCAAGGAGAGTGGAACTGATGGGGACAGGAGCTACCTCTGCCTTTTGGCCCTACAAGGATCCACAATTCTAGTTCCACACTTTTTCTAAAAATGAATTGCAGGTGTTCAAATTGATCAAGTATTTTATATGTATGTATTATATATATATATATATATATATGTGAGTATGTGTATATAAAGTTCTATTAAGCAAAGTTATTAATATATTGACAACATCAACATTAATATGATATAGCATTGCAACTTTCTGAGGCTGGAGGACTGCCAGTTGGAATCATTTGGGCTCTGGAGTGAAAACTGTCTCAAACATTAAATAAATTCAGTTTGGGCTGATAAGACTGGAAAGATACCATTATCTTTATTTATTCGCATAAAACTTGATTCATCTGTTGTGTGGTTTATCATAAGCATAATATGTAGTCTCTGTATCTTAGATGAAATGTTATGAGTGTATCTAGCAGATTCACTTAGTCTAAAGTACAATTCCAGTGCAAAGTTTATAAACCAGCTACAGGTTGTCCTTTCAGGTCACCCTCGGTGCCCAGTTTAGCTGGATTTAATTAGTAAAAGAAATCTTTGGAGCTAGATGGTGGTACACACCTTTAATCCCAGCACTTGGGAGGCAGAGGCAAGTTCAAAGCGAGCCTGGTCTACAGGGAAAGTACTAGGACAGCCAGGGCTACACAGAGAAAGCCTGTCTTGAGACACAAATAAAGCAAACAAACAAAAAATCTGATTAAAAAAATTTTAAAGAAAAAGAAATTCTTGGATATAAAAGGAGGAGCACAAACAATGTTGTCTGTTACATCACAAAATGTCCCAAATTTACTATTATTTCCAGTTGCTAAAGTACACAACAAACTTTTGTAATAAAATGCACATTGTGGGGCTGGACAGATGGCTCAGCTGTTAAGAACACATATTGCTCTTCTAGAAGAACCAAGTTTAGTCCTGAGTACCCACACCAGGTGGCTCACAAGCACCTATAACTGTAGCTTCACATTATCTGACACTCTCTTCTGGCTTCTGTGCACACGTACACTTGCATGCACAAACCCACTCAACACATAATTAAAAATGATAAATCATTGAAAACAGAAAAAGTGCATCAGCGCCCAGCTCTCATCCCAGCCACACAGCTGAAACCTAGTTTAGCAACTTCTCCACTCATAAAAACTGACTCACTGACTGGGAGGATACCCAGAGGTTCCCCTTTCCTTAACCAAACAAGGAACAGCACATGCCCAGAACAACCTCCAAGGGGAAAGAAACAGCTGAGTCTAACACAAGAAAGGAAATGTATATTTCAATGAATAATTAAGAAAGTGTTATTTTCTTCTAACCAATTTAATGTGTCTGGTTTTATGTTGAGGTCTTTGATCCACTTGGACTTTAGTTTTGTGCAGGGTGATAAGTATGGATCTATTTGCATTTTTCTACATGTAGACATCCAGTTAGACCAGCACCATTTGTTGAAGACGCTATCTTTTTTCCACTGTATGGTTTTGGCATCTTTGTCAAAAATCAGGTGTCCATAAGTGTGTGGGTTTATCTCTGGGTCTTCTGTTTGGTTGCATTGATCCACCATTCTGTTTCTATGCCAGTACCATGCAGTTTTTATAACTGTTGCTCTATAGAACAGCTTAAGATCAGGGATGGAGATACCTCCAGAAGATCTTTTATTGTAGAGGATTATTTTAGCAATTCTGGGTTTCTTGTTATTCCACATGAGGTTGAGAATTCTTCTTTCCAGGTCTGTAAAGAATTGTGTTAGGAATTTGATGGGAATTGCATTGAATCTGTAGATTGCTTTTGGTAAGATGGCCATTTTTACTATGTTAATACTGCCAAGCCATGAGGATGGGAGATCTTTCCATCTTCTGATATCTTCCTCTAATTCTTTCTTCAGAGACTTGAAATTTTTTTCATACAAGTCTTTGACTTGCTTGGTTAGGGTTACACCAAAGTACTTTATGTCCTTTGTGGCTATTGTGAAGGGTGCTGTTTCCCTAATTGTTTTCTCAGCCCTTTAGGGTTTTGTATACAGGAGGGCTACTGATTTTTTTGAGTTAATTTTTTATCCAACCACTTTGCTGAAGGTGTTTATCAGCTGTAGGAGTTCCCTGGTAGAGTTTTGGGGTCACTCATGTATACTATCATATCATCTGCAAATAGTGATAATTTGACTTCTTCCTTTCCAATTTGTATCCCCTTGATCTCCTTCAATTGTCTTATTGCTCTAGCAAGGATTTCCAGAACTATGTTGAAGAGATATGGAGAGGGTGGGCAGCCTTGTCTTGTCCCTGATTTCAGTGGGATTGCTATCAGTTAGAAGAAAAAGTGGGGAAAACCCTAGAACTCATTGGTACAGGAGACAACTTCCTGAACAGAACACCAACAGCACAGGCTCTAAGAGCAACAATCAATAAATGGGACCTCGTGAAACTGAAAAGCTTCTGTAAAGCAAAGGGCACTGTCATCAAAACAAAACGACTGCCTACAGATTGGGAAAGAACCTTCACCAACCCTTTTTCTGAAAGAGGGCTAATATCCAATATATATAAAGAACTAAGAAGCTGAAAAGCAGCAAACCAAGTAATCCACTTAAAAAATGGGGAACAGAGCTAAACAGAGAACTCTCTGTAGAGGAATACTGAATGGCAGAGAAACACTAAAAGAAATGTTCAACCTCATTAGCCATTAGGGAAATGCAAATCAAAATGACCCTGAGATTTCACCTAACACCCATCAGAATGGCCAAGATCAAAAACTCAAGTGACAACACATGCTGGAGAGGTTGTGGAGAAAGGGGAACCCTCCTCCACTGCTGGTGGGAATGTAAACTTATACAACCACTCTGGAAATCAATCTGGCGCTTTCTCAGACAACTAGGAATAGCGCTTCCTCAAGATCCAGCCATACCACTCCTAGGCATATATCCAAAAGAGGCTCAAGTACACAAAAAGGACATTTGCTCACCATGTTTGTAGCAGCTAAATTTGTAATAGCCAGAAGCTGGAAACAGCCCAGATGCCCCTCAACTGAAGAATGGATGTAGAAATTGTGGTACATCTACACAATGGAGTATTACTCTGCAATGAAAAATAAGAAAATCATGAAATTTGCAGGTAAATGGTGGGACCTGGAAAGGATCATCCTGAGTGAGTTGTCCCACAAGCAAAAAGACACATACGGTATATACTCACTCATATAGACATATAACATAGTATAAACCTACTAAAATCTGTACATCTAAAGAAACTAATCAAGAGCGAGGACCCTGACTAAAACACTCAATCCCCATTCCAAAAGGCAAAGAGGATGGACATCAGAAGAAGAAGAAAACAGGAAACAACCTAGGAACCTGCCACAGAGGGCCTCTGAAAGGCTCTGCCCTGCAGACTATCAAAGCAGATGCTGAGATTTATGGCCAACTCTTAGGCAGAATGCATGGAATCTTATGTAAGAAGTGAGTAATAGTAAGATATGGAGAGGACAGGAACCCCACAAGGAGAGCAACAGAACCAGAAAATTTGAACACAGGGGTCTTCCCAGAGATTCATACTCCAACCAAGTACCATGCATGGAGATAACCTAGAACCCCTGCATAGATGTAGCCATGGCAGTTTAGTGTCCTAGTGGGTTGCATAGTAATGGGAAGAGGGACTGCCTCTGACATAATCTGATTGGCCTGTTCTTTGATCACCTCCCCCTGATGGGGGAGCAGCCTTACCAGGCAACAGAAGATGACAATGCAGCCACACTGATGTGATCTGATAGACTAAGATCAGAAGGAAGGAAAGGAGGGCCTCCTGTATCAGTGGGCTTGGGGAGGGGCATGTGTGAAGAAGGCGAGGGAGGGTGAAGCTGGGAGGGGAGGAGGGAGAGGCTTATGGGGGGATACAAAGTGAATAAAGTGTAATTAATAAAATAAAATAAAATTTAAAAAATCTCTAACATGATTTCCTAGACTTCTATCCTCAATGGTTGCCTCCCTCCTAAGCTCAAGCCCCTAAGACAGCTCAAGAATGTGTTTTTGTATGTTCTTTCATTAGTACAGAAGTACAATGCAAAGTGAAAAAAGCAAAATATACATGCATAATTTCATATGTAGATCGATGTGCAAACTAAAATACCCATGATTAAGGCTAACTTTTGTTGTAATGGTGCTCCAGCAAGGCCATCAGAAAGTTATCTCTCTGCCTTCTGGTTCTACTTCCCCTGAGCTGCTTCCATTCTTAGCCAAGTGGTAGCAAGATGGCTACCAACTTAATACTCATTAATACCAGCTTAATACTCATGTCATCTTTCCTAGGCAGTCCCATCAGAAAACCATGACTCTTCCCGAAGTTCCAGCTGAAGCCACAGAGTTATGTTTCCAAATTGCCTGGCCTGAACACACACACACACACACACGAATGCATACATGCATGCACACATGCACACACAGAGAGAGAATACACAACACATTCCTAAACCACAGCCAAAGAAAAATAACCACACACCAGTGTGGAATCACATTCACCTAGTCACCCCAACTACATGTTCCAAGAGGACTTTAAATGTCTAGGAAAATCAAAGCACTAATTAATAGAGGGGGAAAGATTTGTAAAAGCAACCAAAATCCCCACCAAATCAGGGTCAAATTTTTGGTAATAGCCTTGAGGGGGTGGGCACACAGTGTCCGCCTTCCCTTTTGTTTCCAAACTTTCTGGAGCTATAATGGCATCATTTATTTTTAGTGGACGTGAACACAAAGTACGATTTGACAAGGGCTGAGGGCAAAGGAAATCAAAACTAAGTTTTAAAGAATTGAAACTATGATTATCTAAATGTTCTTTTAAAACATGGAAATGCCCAGCTGTGGCAGATGCTATTCTTTTCAGTGTTGCTTCAGGTATGTAACCTCATTTGATCGGTTCTTTCAAAGATGACTAAATAGGACAAATGTTATTATGACCTGTCTTTCCAAATGAATTCTGCTTTACTGAAATTTATTTCACTGAAGCCAAGAACATGATTTTAAAATAATTAAAGAGAAAAGCCGAGATCTTCTTTGATCTTAATCATTATTTGATCTTTATTTGATCTTATAATCAAATAATCATTATTTACATATCTATAAATAAACCCCAATTTGTCTCTCTCGATTTGTCTTCAATAAACCCACCCATGAAGCATCCATGCATCAACACTAGTCCATTCATGTTCCAGCTACCCACCAGGCACACTCATGACTGCTGCCATCCTCTTCACTGACAGGAAATTTCCTCAGCTTAATTTTTGTCTATAAAGCTCTTCCTTTAAAGGCCCAATTCAAGCTCCACATTTTCAAGAAAGCATTCCCTGGTCCCTTTATTAAATTCTTTGAGCACTCAAAGTATATTATGAATACTCCTCTCTGGCCCTTATTTCATTCTGCCCTATATTACAGTGAGTTATGAGCTGTAAGTGGATTCAGCTGTATCATTTCTACATATTTATAAACTCTTCCCCAGCATGCAGATCACAATAAAATTGTTAATCTCATTTTATCTTGTTTTATTTATCATTATTGCTGAGTGAGAGAAGGCCCCAAAGAAAAGAAGATAGTTTATCCTTCACAAAATAATACAAAACCAGGTGTGGTGGCACACACCTGTGAAGATTTCAGTACCAGCCTGGGCCACTACAGGGAGACCCTGTCCAAACAAAACAAAACAAAAAAGCTAAAAATGGAAAATAATCTTTGTATTATTCACATAAAATTTTTAGGGAGGTCTACTATGTATGCCCTTCCTCAAGTGGCAAAAAGGAGAAATTGTTATGGTCCATATTAAATAAGAAAAAGTACCTAAGAATGAAACAGTTCTGCTCACTGTAATGTAACCTCAGTGATCATGTGAAATAGGGAGTACATTTAAAAATAAAGTTCTCACCCAAAGGCAGCCAAGATGCACCTCAGTTAAGCTGAGCCAGCATCTTTCCAGAGATACTTCCCAGGCAGTTAAACACAGTCCTCAGACCAAAGCCGGGAGCTAATTAAGCAGTCTAGAAGAAACAGAGTCTTAACAAAAGAGCCTCCAGAAACCAGGGCACAGACATCATGCTTCTTCACAGATCCAGCTCCTTTCTCACCATCAAGTATCACAGCATCAACAGAGAGGCGCGAGCATGGCCAAATTCTCATGAGCAATGGGATCCTCCCATGATTCTGAGCACCAGAATGTGAGAGGAGAAAAGCAAGAAAAGACCCATGTTTCATTTCCTGTAGGTGTGACTTGTAAGCATCTAAACTGACTGTCCTTTAACTACCATGAAAGTGTTCTTCTTGGAAAAGAAAAGCCCCAGTTTAAGCTTTCCATCAAACCTGATTAATTGGGTGACAAACTGCGTATACAAAGCATATGGTCAGAAAATGAACTCATTGTGAACGCTGAGATATGTCAAAGGATGAGAGCCAGGGCTCTTGTAGACTACAAAAGCAATGTTTAGCTACCTAATATCACACATCATTACAACAACAATTTCTTGCAAGTCTGGCCCCAGCTCTCATCTGTTAGTATATCAGCCACACCTATGGCCAGTGCATCTGACATGAGCAGGAAAGCAGTGGCTCTTAGAGTATTTTGCTACTGTAGAATTCTTGTTCGTGTCTGTATAGAATCTAAATTCTAGGTGTCTGTGTGTGTGTGCACACGTGTGTATTTGTGTATGTGCACATAAATCTGTATGCACAAACATGCCTAAAGTGTGTATAAATGCATGTAAGAGATGTAAGGTCAACATCTCTTGGTCATCGATCCTCAGGTATCATTCACCTTGTTTTTTGTGAGATCATAAAACTATGAGCCACATTTCTTTTATTTTTCTGACTTTAAAATTCCTCTAGTTATTTACAAGTGACTTCAAATGTGCTTTGTCAAAATTTTGGCAGTAATAATCACTATTTGCACATCTATAAATAATACCTTATAATTTAAAAAATGTTTTTTCACACATTCTATTATTTTCTTACAGTGTTTCTGTGCGCAGTGCCCTTGCTACAACCTTATCCAGCCATCCACCAAATTACAACATTTTACAAAGACATTTTCAATCTTCCCAATTTATTTTAATTAGTAAAATAAAGTATTTTTTTCTAAAGAATGAAGAAAAATATTTTTCTGCCTTGTAATTCAGAAATCTGAGTGCTTGACTAAGCAACACATTATTAGCTACACATACTTAAAATGTAGATCTATAGAGCATCAGAACCATAACATTCCAAACTGTCAAAACGTGAATGCAAAAATACAATTTTAATCTAAATTTAGTCATCAATTATAATTAGTGTACAGTACATTACAAAGCATGCCAAAATCAGGCACTCTTAACGAAATTACTTGAGTGTTCAAAAATACTGTTACAATTAACAGAACAGGGATTTCACAAAGGCCAGTAGTCAAGGAGAGAAAGTAGTTATCCTGACAATAAAAAACTCACATATCTCTAAACCAAACAGTTGGCCAAAAGACAAAACAAGTGTGAATTTCCTCTGTGGAATATTTCTGTGGAGTATTTCCATGAAGAGAGTAAGAACAGCTCTCCATCAGTTCTTGCCATTCAACTAATTAATCTTCAAATTCCACTGAAATTGCATCCTTGCCACCGGAAGATTTGGGCTGGTTATATACTCCCATTTTAAGGGATATTCAAGGAAATGTAGAATGTAAAGCACCTTCAGATCTTCTGAGTGAGATTCTAAAAGAGTGAAGTTCTTAAAGATGAAGGACCAACTCAGAAGGAATGCTATGTACCAAGTTCCATACCCATCATCACAGGTTATCAGCACCTTGAGTATTCATTCTTTATTATTATTATTCTCATACAATACATACAGACAACAGGCTCCCCTACTCCTCCTCCCAACCCTCCTTACTCCTCTATCCCCCCAAATGTACTACTCCTGTGTTTCCCTTAAAAAAAAATTTAAAAAAACAGGCCTCCCAGTGATATCAACTGAACTCAGCATAACAAGATGCAATAAGGACTCAAGAGATGGTTGGACCATTAAAGGCTAGGCTCACAACCTTGAGTATTCTTAATCATGATTTGTCTACAAGGAATATAAGGCTCAAAACCATTTGAGCTTTTACCTACCCATGAATCTGAGGTGTTTTGTTTTGTTTTTGTTTTTGTTTTCTTTTCCTATTGCTGTGATAAAACACCACAGCCAAAAGCAATGTGGGGAAGAAATGTTTTTTGTTTTTTTGCTTTTTGTTTTTGTTTTTGTTTTTTTTTTTTTAACCTTACAGGTTAGTCTATCATGATGGAAGCCAAGGGAGAAACTCCAGACAGGAACTGAAACAGAAGCAATGGAGGAGTGCTGCTCGCTGTTTGCTTCCCCATGGCATGTTCAACCTGCTTTCTAATACCAGGACCATCTGCCCAGGGGTAGCACTGCCCTCCATGGGATGGAACCCCCCACATCAATCATTAATCAAAAAAATATCATACAGGCTTGCCTACAGGCCATCTGATGGAACTATTTTCTCAACTGAGTTTCTCTCTTCCCAGATATAACTAAGTTTAAATCACATTATCAAAAACCAACCAGTACTCCATGCTCCAGGAACATAAGCTGGGCCATCAGGAAAGATAAACTGGTCTTACATTGGTGGTTCTTGGGTCTTCTTAAAAGGCCCCTAAGTGTAAAAAAAAAAAATTGACTACTTGTGTTGGATAGTTTTAGGTCAACTTAACACAGAATAAAGTCATCTGAGAGGCAGGAACCTTGATAAAGAAAATGTCTCCATATGATCAGGATGTGGGCAAGCTGGTAGGGCATTTTCTTAATTAATAATTGATGTGGATGGGCCCAGACCATTTTGGGTGGTGCCATCCCTGGTATAGGTCCTGAATTCTACAAGAAAGCAGGCTGAACACCACTGATGAGCAAAGGAGTAGGTAATGTCCCTCTGTGGCCTCTGCATCAGCTCCTGCCTTCAGGTTCCTCCCCTGCTTCAATTCCTATCCTGCTTGAATCCCTATCCTGATTTCCTTTGATTATGAGCAGTTACTGTGGAAATGTAAGACAAAGAAATCCTTTCCTCCCCAAGTTTCTTTGGTCATGGTGTTTCATCAAAGCAATAGCAACCCTAACTAAGACACTGATGAAACACAATTGACTACTGGTGATAGAGTTGTCCCAAATATAAATTAGAAAGAAAAGATTAAAGGAAACCAAAGCAAAAAATATCTTTCTTCCTTCTCTGTTCTTTCACCTCCTTTCCTTTTCTTTCCTTTCCTTCCCCTCCTCTGCCCCCTTCTTTACTCTCACAAATGTATCTCATTCAATGATTATGAATAAAGAAATAGAACTTAAACCACCTAATAATCAAAGTATTTATAATTTTTCCTGCTAATTCTACAGGACGCTACCCTGAGTCCACATTTATAGAGACAAACAAAATTGAATATAGGGTAATTTAAATTTATGGAGACACTGTGGCTAAGAAAAAATAAAAAGTGCAGGGACCAGTGAGATGGCTCAGCCAGTAAGGTGCTTGCTGCACAAGCCTGTGTATGAGTTGACTCTTCATAATATACATTAAAGTGGAAGAAGAAAACCAAAACTTGTCCTTTAACCTTCACCTGCATATCATACACACATGCACATAACATAATACATGTACATATACATAACAATTTTTATATTGTTTATAATTTATTCACTTTATATACCAATTGCAGGCCCCTCCCTCGTTTCCTCTTGGCCCCACCCTCCCTTCCTCTTCCCCCATCCCATAGTCCTCAGAAATGGGGAGCCCTCCTCCCCTACCATCTGACTCCAGCCTATCAAGTCTTGATGAGACTGCCTGCATCCTATTCCTCTGTGCCCTGACAAGGCCTCTAGCTGGGTGGAAGTGATCAAACAGCAAGCAACAGAGTCCCTGTCAGAGACAGCCCCTGCTCTCCTTACTAGGGAATCCACATGGAGACTGAGCTGCCTATAGGCTACATCTGAGCAGCAGGTCTAGGTCCTCTCCATGTGTGGTCCTTGATTGATGCATCAATCTCTGCAGGCCCCTTTGGTCCCAGATTTGTTGGTTTTGAACAACATTTTTTTTAATTCACTGGACTTTCCCTCACTTTTTAACAAAGGATATCAAATGTGGTCCATTCCCTAAAGGTTACTACTGTCAATGAGGTTTGGAACTAAGACATTTGCTGGTTAGGACAGGAAAAAATGTTAGGTAAATTAATATTGATATTTACAAAGATGAAAGGAGTGGTTGGCAAGTTTCACTCTAATAGGGACTTCCCTGTGGGTTTTGTGTACTTAAACAATAGTATTTCATCCAGAAGAGCTTGGGCACCACAAAGTGAACCAAAAGCATGCAAAAGAGATCTAGGCAACCATGTTGGGCTGCACAATTTGTGTGGTCAAGGTAAAATATTTTTAAACATGAATTCTTGCTTGTGGTAGAAACCTTAACAATTAGAAAAAAATTTAAATGATTAAAAATGCGGGGGGGAAAAAAAGAACAATTCTAGAATCCACCAAAAGTCACAGTCACTGGAACGCTGTAGTCAGCCAGCCTGACAAGGCTCACACTCCTCAGCAGTCGTGTCCTAGGAGGACCTCACCTGTGTTTTCCACTATGAAGGAAGGTGTGTAACCACCTGAGAACCTGTGCCTGACCAGAGTACTAAGTCCAGAGGAAAACGAGCACAATACAGAGAATGATGCATGCAACCAGAATTTAGCTCTCTGTCCTGGAAGACCTTGGTCCAGCCACTTCGAGTCTTTTTCACAATGTGTTTCTACCCACAGAAGGAAGGGCTCGAGCTGGATAAAGTCCCAGTGTAACACTGTGTGATCTGGGGTGCTTTACTTTGTTATATTTTAGCTTGTTTTTTTTTTTTTTTATTTGACTTGGGACACCACTTTGTATGGCTTATCTTGAACTTGAGGCAATCATCCTGCCTCAGCCTCTGAATATTGGGCATTCCCTGATATAAGGCAATGTTTATTGATATTTTTAGAGTTTGCTGTAGGCTTGGGGAATATAGATCAATGGCATGATGAAAATTTGGTATACATGAAGCACTGGGTTCTATTCAAAGCTTCACAACAATAAAAAGTCAATTTAAGATAAATCCACTTTATCTAGATGTTTCTATAATATCAAGATAAATATTAATTAAAAATAAAGCCACATCCCAATGGTTGGGTGTTAAGCTCAATGGCAGCCCTCAGTTTGATCCCCAGAAATGTTTCACAAAGGTATTGCTTCAAAATTCTCCTTGTGTTAAAGCAGAATGAAGCTTGTTACTTCACATCCCACTCTGACTGGCACTGGGCGGGTCACCAACAACAAAAATACTATTTAAGAACAAAGTGCTGGGAATTTCTGTGATGATTAAACACCTTCTGCTCTACATATAGATGCAATCTAACTAGCGTTTCACTGCCATCTCTTGGTAGATAGTGAGATAACAAACAAAAGTTCATCTCTTGACAGGGACTGGATTTTGGCTTCAGACTTGAATAAAATTCAGTCTTGCCAATAAAGTGATCTACTTAATAAAGCATGTGTAAATGTAATCTGTAATGTTTAGAAGATGGCAATTCATCGATCTCAATAGCCTTTGAGATTAGCTTCCTTGGATATGAACTGTAATATACAACACACTGTTATTAGCAGGGCAATGGTATGGCTCAGCAGGTATAAAGACACCTCTACCAAGGCTGATCACTTGATTTCAATCCCTGGGACCTACATGGCAAAAGAAGAGAACCAACTCATACAGTTTGTCCTCTGCCTCCACATACCCACTGTGGCATGTTCATATCAACAGACATCACACTTTTCAAAAATGTAATTAATTTTTAAAGAAGCTTATGGAAAATGTTTTAGAAATGAACCCCTCTTCTGTGAGAACAGAGGAAAAACAGGGATTGGCATCAACGCATGCAATTTCAACAAATCTCTTAAACTACTCCCAGAGAGTCACATCGTTTATTTCTGAGCTCTACTGAATTTGATTGAGAAGACTGGGCCTAATCAAACCTATTCAAACTCAGGGCCCGCTCTCCTCATCCTGGGCCAGAAAGCAGCTCAACTTCAGGGGCCCTGATGCTCTGGACCCAAAGAAACAACCCCAGACACAGTCTCAGTCAGTCTCCCTAAGGAGACCAACAGGACCTCTAGGCTCACAGATTCTCTAAAAAGTCTGCGCCCAGCAAACACAATGTCTGAGCAAAGTGCCTGAGCTCACTAAGCCCAGATGAAGAAAGCCAGTGGCCAGCAGCTGGCTCCAGGACTTTCCTCTTCAAAATGAGGATCCCTGAGCTCCTGAGGAATTCACGTGTTACCCAGGATCAAACATCTGAGGAGACCCACGGGCAATTCCCTGAGAACCACCCACCAGTCCTAAATCATTCCCACCAATCTGAGAAGGGCTCCTACAGGAAAAACCAGCTTCTTGCCCAAGGCTCAGCCCCCAGAACTCTCTTAGGCAACAGGATATAACATCGAATGCCAGAGACAAACAGATGGCTAAAGGTCAGCGTAAAAACACAATCAACAAAAGCCAAAGCAATATGGCATCCCCAGATCCCAGTTATTCAAAGGCAAGCAGCCCTGGATGCCCTAATACAACTAAAACACAAGAAAATGACCGTAAATCTATGCTTACAAAGAAGATAACAAAGGAAATATATAAAATCCATTTTAAAAAATACAGGAAGATACAGTCAAACAGATCAAGGCCTTAAGAGAAAAAATAATTAAATTGCTGAAATAAATACAGGAACATTCAAACAAAAAGGTGAATTGGACAAATCATATAATGAAAGGCAGGAAAAACAAACAAACAGGTAAAGGAAAGCAACAAAACGGCTCAAGATCCAAAGATGTAAATAGAAACATTAAAGAAAGAACAAACTGAAGAAATCCTAAAAAGGGAGAACTTAGGGAATAAAAGAGTAACTACAGAGTTAAGCATCACAAACAGAATACAGGAGATAGAGAAAAGAATCTCAGGTGTAGAAGACACAACGGAAGAAATTGATGCTTCTATCAAAGAAAATGTTTAATCCAAAAAATTCCTGACACAAAACATCCAAGAAATCAAGGACACCGTGAAAAGAAGAAACCCAAGAATAATGGGAATAGAAGAAAGAGAAGATTCCTGACTCCAAGGCCCAAAAAATATTTTCAACAAAATCAGAGAAGACAATTTCCCAAACCTTAAGAAAGAGATGCCTATATGCATACAAGAGGCCTATAGAACATCAAATAGATTAGACCATAAAAGAAAATACTCCCATCACAACAATAAATGTACAGACAAAGAAAAAAATATTAAAAGCTACAAAAGAAAAAGGCCAAGTGACATATAGTGGCAAACCTATCAGAATCACACCTGACTTCTCAGAAGAGACCATAAAAGCCAGAAGGAGCTGGGCAGACATCTTGCAAACCCTAAGAAACCACAGATACCAGCACAGACTACCACATCCAGCAAAATTTTCAATCACTATAGATGGAGAAAACAAGATATTCCGTGACAGAACCAAAATTTAAACTATCTATGCACATACCCAGCCTTACAGAAGATACTAGAGAGAAAACTCCCACCCAAGAAACTTAACCACACCCAAAAAGACACAGGATATAAATAACTTCACTGCAGCAAAACCAAAAGTAGACCAGCACACAAACACACTACCGCAACAAATATCAAAGCAAAAGGAACTAACATTCACTGCTCATTAATATCTCTCAACATCAATGGACTCAAGTCTCCAATAAAAAGACAAAGATTAACAAAATGGATGCATAAAAAGGACCTCTCACTCTGCTGCACACAAGAAACACACCTCAGTCACAAAGATAGACATTACCTGAGTGTAAAAAGCTGGCAAAAGGTTTTCCAAGCAAATGGACCCAAGAAGCAAGCTGGAGTTGCCATTCTAATATCTAATAAAGTATATTTTCAACCAAAATTAATCAGAAGAGATGAGGAAGGTCAGTTCTTGCTCATCAAAGAAATATTCCACCAAGAAAACATCTTAATTCTGAACATGTGCACCCCAAATACACCACCCACACTTGTAAAAGAAACATTAATAAAGCTTAAACCACACATAGACCCCACACATTAATAGTGGGAGACTTCAACACCCCACAACAAAACGAAAGAAAACAGAAATAATGACACTAACAGATGTCATGAATCAAATGGATATAACAGACATCTACAGAACTTTTCACCCAAACACACACACACAAAAAAAACCTTCTTCTCAACACCTCACAGAACCTTCTCCAAAATTGACCACATAGTTGGTCACAAAGCAAGCCTCAACAGATACAAGAATATTGAAATAATCCTTTGTGTCCTATCAGACTACCATGGACTAAAGCTGGACGACAACAACAAAAGAAATACCAAAAAACCTGTACAAGCATGGAAACTAAACATCTCTCTACTCAAGGACACCTGGGTCAGAAATAAAGAAAGAAATTAAAAAATTCAATGAAAATGAAGGCACAATATACCCAAATTTATGGGACACAATGAAAGCAGTGCTAAGAGGAAAGTTCATAGCACTAAGTGCCTTCATAAAGAAATTGGAGACATCTCATACAAGCAACATAATAGCACACCTGAAAGCCCTAGGGGGAAAAAAAGAAGCAGACACACCCAAAAGGAGTAGACAGCTGGAAATAATCAAACTCAGGAGTGAAATCAATAAATTAGACACAAAGAGAACAATTAAGAGAATCAACAAAATCAAAGAGCTGGTTCTTTGAGAAAATCAACAAGAGAGACAAACCTTTAGCCAAACTAATTAAAAGGCAGAGAGACACTATCCAAATCAACAAACTCAGAAAAAAGGGACATAACAACAGACACTGAAGAAATCCAAAGAATCATAAGGTCTCACTTCAAAAACCTATATGCCACAAAATTTGGAAATCTAAATGAAATGGACAATTTTCTTCATAGATTCCACTTACCAAAGTTGAATCAAGATCAAGTAAATAAATTAAATAGTCCTATATCCCCAAAAGAAATAGAAGCAGTCATTAGAAGTCTCCAAAATAAAATAAAATAAAGCCCAGGGCCAGATGGTTTCAGAGCAGAATTCTACATCTCCTTCAAAGAAGAGATAATACCAATACTCCTCAAACCATTCCACAAAATAGAAACAGAAGGAACATTACCAAATTCATTCTATGAGACCACAGTCTTCTTGATGCCTAAGCCACACAAAGACCCAACAAAGAAAAATAATTCAGACCAGTTTCCCTTATTAACATCGATGCAAAAATACTCAATAAACTACTCGAAAACCAAATCCAAAAACACATCAAAGATATAATCCACCATGACCAAGTAGGCTCATCCCACGTATTCAGGGATGATTCAATATATGAAAATCCATTGGTATACTTCACCATATAAACGAGCTAAAAGAAAACACACACACACACACACACACACACACACACACACA
Source organism: Psammomys obesus (assembly GCF_907164565.1). Lineage (NCBI taxonomy): Eukaryota > Metazoa > Chordata > Mammalia > Rodentia > Muridae > Psammomys > Psammomys obesus. The sequence goes on along the minus strand of NW_026596101.1, from coordinate 6,268,439 downwards.
CATGATCATCTCCTTAGATGCTGAAAAGGCATTTGACAAAATGGAATACCCTTTCATATTTAAAGTCTTGGAGAGATCAGGAATACAAGGCATATACCTAAACATAGTAAAGACAATATACAGCAAGCCTATAGCCAACATCAAAATAAACAAAGAGAAACTTAAATCCATCCCACTGAAATCAGGGACAAGGTAAGGCTACTCACTCTCTCTGTATCTCTTCAACATAGTACTTTAAGTCCTAGCTAGAGCAATAAGGCAACTAAAAGAGATCAAGGGAATTCTAATCAAGAAGAAGTCAAAGTATCATTATTGACAGATGATATGGTAGTATACATGAGTGACCCCAAAAATTCTACCAGAGAACTCCTTCAGCTAATAAATACCTTTACAAAGTGGCTAGCTACAAAATTAACTCAAAAAAATCAGTAGCCTTCCTGTATACAAAAGACAAACAGGCTGAGAAAGAAATTAAGAAAACAACACCCTTCATAATATCCACAAATACATAAAGTACCTTGGTGTAACTCTAACCAAGCAAGTGAAAGACTTGTATAAAAAAATACTTCAAGTCTCTGAAAAAAGAAATTCAAGAAGATATCAGAATATGGAAAGATCTCCCATGCTCATGGATCGGTAGGATTAACATAGTAAAAATGGCCATCCTACCAAAAGCAATTTACATATTCAAAACAATTCTCATCAAAATACCAACACAATTCTTTACAGACCTTGAAAGAACAATTCTCAACTTCATATGAAAAAACAAAATAACAGAATTGCTAAAACAATCCTTTACAATAAAAGATGCTCTGGAGGTATCTCCATCCCTGATCTCCAGCTGTACTCTAGAGAAACAGTAATTTAAACTGCATGGTACTGGCATAGAAACAGATTGGAGGATCAACAGAATTGCATTAAAGACCCAGAAATAAACCCACACTCCTACAAACACCTGATTTTTGACTAAAAAGCCAAAACTATACAATGGAAAAAAGTATCTTCAACAAATGGTGCTGGTCTAACTGGATGTCTACATATAGATACATATTTATCATACTGTACAAAAGAAAAGTCCAAGTGAATCAAAGACTTCAACATAAAACCAGAAAAAGTGGGGAAGAGCCTTGATCTCATTGGCACAAGAAACAACTTCCTGAACAGAACACCAACAGCCCAGGCTCTAAGATCAACAATTAATAAATGGGACCTCATAAAACTGAAAAGCTTCTGTTAAAAAAAAAAAGGACATTTTTAACAGAACAAAACAGAAAAGATCTTCCTACATCCAACAGAGGGCTAATATACAGAATATATAAAGAACTTAAGAAATACTACTCAGGGGGCGGGGCAAGATGGCGGCGCCGGGAGAACTCTCATTCTGAGTGGTAGCACAGCAGGATTGGCATAGTGACCAGCAATCAGAACTCATGGCCATAAAACACAAGTGATTGTGTTTCTCAGGTGAAAGGATACCCCACGGTGGGGGATTCAATCAGCTTTAACTCACCCGGCTAAATCGCGGAAGAGATCCCGGTTCCACCAGACTCTTGGTCGCCAGCCCAGAGCTACACACCAGCGTGATCTGGTCACTGTCTCAGACTGAACTGTGAGCCCAGAACATCACAGACTGGATTTTCCAGTCGAGAGATAACCCCATGGAAACGATTGGGACTGACCTTAGGTCACCCAGACATCCTCTGGAAAAGATTCGGATTCCGCGGGCGCCCCAGGAGCCAGCCCGGAGCCAGAGCCGGGGACCCAGACGCCTACACAGAGCCCTGTCTGCGCACCTGATTCTGCGCCTCAGATAGAACTGTGGGCTCCAGGGCACCAGGACACCACAGTCTGAGTCTCACTGTCAGGTGCAAACCCACAGGGAGGGAAACAGCTGGTCTGATCTCAGAGCACTCAGCCGACACCCCCACCCCGAAAAGGTCTCGGGAAAATTATCCAGTTTAGGCAGACGACCAGGCTCCCAAAGGCTGGAAAGGAGGAGCCACAGGCGGGCGTCTGAGCCTGTGGGTTCTACTCGCCACCCCAGACAGAACAGCGGTCCCTAAAGCAAAGAGTGGGTGTCTCTGGCAGGAGGAAACCCCCAGCGGGGGGATCATCAGGTCTAACGCTCAGGACACCCAGCACCAAAACACTTCCTGGACTCACGCAGACTCTAGGCTCTAATGCAGGCAGGAGCGCTGTGCTCAGCTGCCATTATTGAGTTCCCATAGGGCAATGGGGCACACAACTGCATCCTCAGACCTACAAAAGCCAGAGAGCCATTACAGCAGCCCTCAGATACTGTGCCAAGGATCAACCAGTTATCCCAAGCTAGACTGACAAAACTGTGGGAATCCCTGGTCCTTCAAGAGGGATGCACCCACAGCGTCTGGACCAGAGCAGTGCCTGCAGCCGCCATCCAGACAGGGACACACAGCTTCTGGTCCAGAGTGAGGCACCCAGCCTCCAGACCAGAGCAGCGCCCCCAGGCGCCAACTCAACCTAGGTGCACATTCTCCAGGTCCAGAGCGGAGCAATCAGCCTCTGGCCCAGAGACTTGCTGGGCACTCCTCTCACTTTCCCGGACAGAACTGTGCGCCCCAGGATAACAGACTGAGTTTCCCTGTTGGGAGAAAACCCCACAGCTAGGGAATCAGCAGGTTCTTCAAGAGGACTGTACCTGGAAATTTTGTGAGCAGCAGCACACTAAATTTATAACAAGAAACCCAGCAGTGGGGCAGCTGTCTTGAGAACTTCTATGGGTAAGAGGAGATTCCCCCCCCCCCCCCCCCCCGCCTAACAAAGTCACAGCTACTACTCAGGGCTATAAACCTGAGGTGCGCAGTGGCAACTCCTGAGAAACACTGGCCATACAGTGACCATAACCAAAAAGCAGAGGAGGACTCTTTCAGGAAAAATCATCTTCCAGCCAAGGGGATTTGTCGCGCCTGTCTCGTCCAGCGAGAAAGACGTAACCTCTTTAAATAAACTGCTCTTCCTCAAGCAGTTTATTCAGGCATTTGCAAGCTTCTTCTCCCCCCATACCCCGGGCCCTTCCCAATTATATAGGCAACCACATCAGCCAATCACAGCCAACCACGCTCACTCATCAGACCTGCAGCAGGCAGCCAAGGGGCCAGTGCAACGCTCGCCTTGACCAAACATGGACTTGTTTATCAGCAGTCAGTACATCCGGTGGGTGCCATCTTTTAGGCTCGGCAACTTAATAACCACGGCTTGCCACAAGGATTCTCCTTACCTCAACTCCAGGAAGCACAGAAACTAACAGCCAACACATAAAACGGCCCAATGGGTAGAGGTCAGCGTAAAAGCACAACCAACAAAAGACAGAGCAATATGGCATCTCCAGAACCCAGCCATCCAGGGGCGAAAAGCCCTGGACAACACAGCATAATAGAAAATCAAGAAGATGACCTTACATCTATGCTGATGAAGAGGTTAATAGAGGAAACAAATAAAATACGTAAAGAATTAGAGGAAGATAAAACCAAACAGATCATGGCTATCCATAAAGAAATGGAGGAAGATAAAGACAAGCAGATTATGGAAGAAATACGGGAAGACGCAGCCAAACAGTTTTCAGCCTTCAAAGAAGAAATAATTAAATCACTGAAAGAAATAAAAGAAACAGAGTTGAAGGAACTGAAAGAAAAAGAGGAAAATACAAGCAGACAGGTGAAGAAAGTAAACAAAACAACTCAAGACCTGAAAATAAAACTGGAAAAATTAAAGAAAACACAAATGGAGGAAATAATGGAGAGGAAGAATTTAGGGAAGAAAACAGGAACTACAGAGGTAAGCATAACCAACAGACTACAAGAGATGGAAGAAAGAATCTCAGGTGTAGAAGATACAATGGAAGAAATCGATGTATCTGTCAAAGAAAATGTTAAATCCAAAAAAATCCTGACACAGACCGTCCAAGAAATCCAAGACAATATGAAAAGACAAAACCTAAGAATAATAGGTATAGAGGAAAAAGAAGACTCCCTTCTCCAAGGCCCAGAAAATATTTTCAACAAAATCATTGAAAAAAATTTCCCCAAGTTAAAGGAGAAGCCAATAAGAATACATGAGGCATACAGAACACCCAACAAATTTGACCAGAAAAGAAACTCCTCCCGCCACATAATAATCAAAACAGTAAGTATACAGAACAAAGAAAAAATACTAAAAGCTGCAAGGGAAAAAGGCCAAGTAACATATAATGGCAAACCCATTAGAATCACACCTGACTTTTCAACAGAGACTATGAAAGCCAGAAGGGCCTGGACGGATATCATGCAGACCCTAAGAGAACACAGATGTCAGCCCAGGCTACTATATCCTGCAAAAATCTCAGTCCTCATAGACGGAGAAAACAAGATATTCAATGACAAAAACAAATTTCAACAATACCTACACACAAATCCAGCATTACAGAAGACACTGGAAGGGAAAATACAACCCAAGAAAATTAGCTTCTGTCAAGAAAACACAGGAAAAAATTAACCTTACTACAATAAAACAAAAAGCAACCAAGCACACAACCGTATGACCACTGCCAACATTAAAATCAAAGGATCTAACAGCCACTGGTCATTAATCTCTCTCAACATCAATGGACTCAACTCTCCAGTAAAAAGACACAGATTAACAGAATGGATACGTAAACAAAACCCAGCAATCTGTTGCATACAAGAAACACACCTAAGGCACAAAGATAGACATTACCTCAGGGTGAAAGGTTGGAAGACAAATTTCCAAGCAAATGGACCCAAGAAACAAGCAGGAGTAGCCATTCTAATATCTGATAAAATAGACTTTCAACCAAAATTAATAAAAAGAGATGGGGAAGGACACTTCATACTCATCAAGAGAAAATTCCACCAAGAAGACATCACAATCCTGAAGATCTATGCCCCAAATACAAGAGCACCCACATTTGTGAAAGAAATATTGATAAAATTTAAACCACATATAGATCCCCACACATTAATAGTGGGACACTTCAACACCCCACTCTCAACAAAGGACAGGTCAACTAAACAGAAATTAAACAAAGAAACAATATCTCTAACAGTGGTCATGAATCAAATGGACCTAACAGACATTTACAGAACCTTACACCCAAACACAAAAGAATTTACCTTCTTCCCAGCACGTCATGGAACCTTCTCCAAAATAGACCATATAGTTGGTCACAAAGCGAACCTCAACAGATACAAGAAGATTGAAATAATCCCTTGTATCCTGTCTGATCACCATGGAATAAAGCTGGACCTCAACAACAACAGAAATAACAAAAAGCCTACACACACATGGAAACTGAACAATTTGCTACTAAATGACAGCTGGGTCAGGGAAGAAATAAAGAAAGAAATTAAAGTCTTTCTAGAACTCAATGAAAATGAAGACACAACATACCTAAACCTGTGGGACACAATGAAAGCAGTGCTAAGAGGAAAGCTCATAGCACTAAGTGCCTTCAAGAAGAAATTCGAGACAGCTCATTCAAGCAACTTAATGGCCCACTTAAAAACCCTAGAAAAAGAAGAAGCAGACACACCAAAAAGGAGTAGACGGCTGGAAATAATCAAACTCAGAGCTGAAATCAATCAAATAGAAACAAATAAAACAATTCAAAGAATCAATGAAACCAAGAGCTGGTTCTTTGAGAAAATCAACAAGATAGACAAACCCTTAGCCAAGCTAACTAAAAGGCAGAGAGACACCACACAAATCAACAAAATGAGAAATGAAAAGGGGGACATAACTACAGACACTGAGGAAATCCAAACAATCATTAGGACTTACTTCAAAAGTCTATATGCCACAAAATTTGAAAATCTAAATGAAATGGACAATTTTCTTGATCGATTTGACTTGCCAAAGCTGAATCAGGACCAGGTAAATCAATTAAATAGTCCTATATCCCCCAAAGAAACAAAAGCAGTCATCAAAAGTCTTCCATCCAAAAAAAGCCCAGGACCAGATGGCTTCAGCGCAGAATTCTACCAGACCTTCAAAGAAGAGCTAACTCCAATTCTCTTCAAACTATTCCACAAAATAGAAACAGAAGGAATATTACCAAACTCATTCTATGAAGCCACAGTCACCTTGGTACCTAAACCTCGAAAAGACTCAACAAAGAAACAGAATTTCAGGCCAATCTCCCTTATGAACATTGATGCAAAAATACTTAACAAAATACTTGCAAACCGAATCCAAGAACACATCAAAGATATTATCCACTATGACCAAGTAGGCTTCATCCCAGGTATGCAGGGGTGGTTCAATATACGGAAATCCATCAATGTGATCTACCATATTAACAAACTGAAAGAAAAAAAACCACATGATAATCTCCCTAGATGCTGAAAAAGCACTTGACAAAATCCAACATCCATTCATGTTTAAAGTATTGGAGAGATCAGGGATACAAGGCACATATCTAAACATAGTAAAGGCGATATACAGCAAGCCTATAGCCAACATCAAACTGAATGGAGAGAAACTTAAAGCAATCCCACTGAAATCAGGGACAAGACAAGGCTGCCCACCCTCTCCATATCTCTTCAACATAGTGCTGGAAGTCCTTGCTAGAGCAATAAGACAGTTGAAGGAGATCAAGGGGATACAGATTGGAAAGGAAGAAGTCAAATTATCACTATTTGCAGATGATATGATAGTATACATGAGTGACCCCAAAAACTCTAACAGGGAACTCCTACAGCTGATAAACACCTTCAGCAAAGTGGCCGGATACAAAATTAACTCAAAAAAAATCACCAACCCTTTATCTGACAGAGGGCTAATATCAAGTATATATAAAGAACTAAAGAAGCAGAAAAGCAACAAACCAAGTAATCTACTTAAAAAATGGGGAACAGAGCTAAACAGAGAATTCTCGAAAGAGGAACGTCGAATGGCAGAGAAACACTTAAAGAAATGCTCAACCTCATTAGCCATTAGGGAAATGCAAATCAAAACGACCCTGAGATATCACCTTACACCCATCAGAATGGCCAAGATGAAAAACTCAAGTGATAGCACATGCTGGAGAGGTTGTGGAGAAAAGGGAACCCTCCTCCATTGCTGGTGGGAATGTAAACTGGTTCAACCACTCTGGAAGTCAATCTGGCGCTTTCTCAGACAACTAGGAGTAGTGCTACCTCAAGACCCAGCTATACCACTCCTAGGTATATACCCAAAATTTGCTCAAGTACACAACAAGGACATTTGTTCAACCATGTTCATAGCAGCTTTATTTGTAATAGCCAGAACTTGGAAACAACCCAGATGTCCATCAACGGAGGAATGGATACAGAAACTGTGGTATTTTTACACAATGGAATACTACTCAGCAATCAAAAAGGAAGAAATCATGAAATTTGCAGGCAAGTGGTGGGATCTAGAAAAGATCATTCTGAGTGAAGTATCCCAGAAGGAGAAAGACAAACTTCGTATATACTCGCTTATATAGACCTACAAGACATGATAAACATAATGAAATCTACACACCTAAAGAAGATAATCAAGAAAGTGGACACAGGCGAAGGTGATTAATCCTCATTTAGAAAGACAAATGGGATGTGCATTGAACTTATGACAGGAGTCTATCACAAAAGGCATCTGAAAGACTCTACCTAGCAGTGTTTCAAAGCAGACACTAAGACTCATAACCAAACCCTCGGCAGAGTGCAGGGAATCATATGAAAGAAGGGAAGTTAGTATGATATGGAAAGGATAGGAGCTCCACAAGGACCAAATATATCTGGGCACAGGGTCTTTTCTGAGACTGACACTCAACCAAGGACCATCTATGGATATAACCTAGAACTTCTGCTCGGATGTGGCCTGTGGTAGCTCAGTAACCAAGTAGTTTTCCAAAGTAAGGGGAACACGGACTATTTCTAATAGGATCTCAAGGGCAGGCTGTTTGACCCCCACCCCAGGGGAGGAGCAGTCTGTTAGGCCACAGAGGAGGACTTTGCAGCCAGCCCTGAAGATACCTGATAAAACAGGGTCAGATGAAAGGGGAGGAGGTCCTCCCCTATCAGGGGACTTGGAAAGGGGCAGGGAGGAGACCAGGGAGGGAGTGTGGGGTTGGGGAGGGAATGAGGGAGCGGGATACAGCTGGGACACAGAGTTAACAAAATGTAACTAAAAAGAAAAATAAAATAAAAAAAAAATCATTTGCCTACAAAAAAAAAAAAAAAAAAAAAAAGAAGCTGAAAAGCAGCAAACCAAGTAATCCACTTAAAAAATGGGGAACAGAGCTAAAGAGAGAATTCTCTGTAGAGGAATATCGAATGGCAGAGAAGCACTTAAAGAAATGCTCAACCGCATTAGCCATTAGGGAAATGCAAATCAAAACAACCCTGAGATTTCACCTTACACCCATCAGAATGGCCAAGATCAAAAACTCAGGTGACAACACATGCTGGAGAGGTTGTGGAGAAAGGGGAACCCTCCTCCACTGCTGGTGGGAATGTAAACTTATACAACCACTCTGGAAATCAATCTGGCACTTTCTCAGACAACTAGGAATAGCGCTTCCTCCAGATCCAGCCATACCACTCCTAGGCATGTACCCAAAACAGGCTCAAGTACACAAAAAGGACATTTGCTCAACCATGTTTGTAGCAGCTTTATTTGTAATAGCCAGAAGCTGGAAACAGCCCAGATGCCCCTCAACTGAAGAATGGATGCAGAAATTGTGGTACATCTATACAATGGAGTATTACTCAGCAATGAAAAATAAGGAAATCATGAAATTTGCAGGTAAATGGTGGGACCTGGAAAGGATCATCCTGAGTGAGTTGTCCCAGAAGCAAAAAGACACATACGGTATATACTCACTCAAACAAATATACAACATAGAATAAACCCACTAAAATCTGCACATCTAAACAAACTAAGCAAAAGAGAGGACCCTAACTAAAAATGCTCAATCCCCATCCTGAAAGGCAAAGAGGATGGACATCAGAAGAAAAAGAAAACAGGAACCTAGGAACCTGCCACAGAGGGCCTCTGAAAGCCTCTGCCATGCAGACTGTCAAAGCAGATGCTGAGCCTGATGGCCAACTGATGGGCAGAGTGAATGGAATTTTATGTAAGAAGTGGGAAATAGTAAGAGCTGGAGAGGACAGGAACTCCACAAGGAGAGCAACAGAACAAGAAAATTTGAACACAGGGAACTTCTCAGAGACTCATACTCCAAGGACTATCCGTGGAGATAACCTAGAACCCTGACAATGCAGCCACTTCTGATGAGAACTGATAAACTAAGATCAGAAAGAAGAAGAGGGGGACCTCCCCTATCAGTGGACTTGGGGAGGGGCATGCATGTAGAAAGGGGGGAAGGGTGGGACTGGGAGGGGAGGAGGGAGGGGCTTATGGTGGGATACAAAATTAATAAAGTGTAATTAATAAAAAAAAAAAAGAAATACTGCTCAGCTATTAAAAACAAGAAAATCATGAAGTTTGCAAGCAAGTGGATGGAAGTAGAAAAGTTCATCCTGAGTGAGGTAACCCAGAACCAGAAAGACACTCATGGCATATACTCACTTATAAGTGGATATTAGCCATATAACATAGGATAAACACACTAAAATCTACAGACCTAAAAAAGCTAAGCAAGGAGAACCCTAAGGAGGATGCTTAATTCTTATTCAGAAGGCAAACAGGACAGACATTGGAAGTGTTGGAAAAGAGGGAGCAGAATGGGAGCCTACCATAGATGTCCTCTGAAAGACTCCACCCAGCAGGGGATCAAAGCAGATGCAGAGACTCACGGTCAAACTTTGGGCAGAGCACAGGAAGTCTTATGGAAGAACAGAGAGACAGAAGGATCCAGAGGGGAAAAGAGCTCCACAAGGAGACCTACAAAGCCAAAATATCTGAGCCCAGGGGGGCCCAGCACAGACTGATGTATCAACCAAGGACCATGCTCAAAGAGGACCTAGACCTCCCTGCTCAAATGTAGCCCATAGGCAGCTCAGTATTCATGTGGGTTTCCTACTAAGGAGAGCTGGGGCTGTCTCTGACATGAACTCAGTTGCCTGCTCTTTGATCACTTCTCCCTGGTGGGACAGCCTTACCAGCCTACAGAGAAGATGATCCAGGCAGTCCTGATGTGACTTAATAGGCTGGGGTCACAGAGTAGGGGAAGAGGATTCCCCTTTCAGTGGACTAGTGGAAGGGGAGAGGGAGAAGGAGAAGGGAGAGTGGGACCAGGAAGAGATAAAGGAGGGGCTACAATAGGAATATAAAGTAAATAAATTGTAAAAATAAAAATATAAAATAAAATATGTATTTAAAAAAAAAGAAAAGAAAGTTAAAAAAAAAAAAAAAAAAAAAGGAACAAGCCAGAAAGCAGCCTTCTTCCATGGCCTCTGTTTCAGTCTCCATCCAGCATCCAATGTTGAGTTCCTCACCTGACTGCAAGCTGCCAAGGGAGGGAAGCAACCAACAGTCCTAAAAAGCTGTAACTCCTATGAATGGCAATGACAATGACAACCAAAACAGAATGATAACCCTAAGGGCTAGTGGCACTTATAGCTCTCTAATTGGATTTAAGGTCTATTCAATATGAGGCAAATCAAGCCTGCTACTGAAGGCAACAGCCCAGGGCTAGAGAAGTCATAGATCCTACTACTGCCAGTTTACTAAGCCAGCATAATTCCTAATTGCATTCTAAATATTTATCTTTATATCCTATGCAGATAAGTATAGATTTTACCACTCATCAAAGTACACTCTTTGCAAGAGAGATTATAACACAAATCCACAGCCAGTCAAAGTTCAGTTCCTGGCCCCATCTACAATGCAACTTCTTTACCTAAGGCTCAGGGAACATTGTGCAGAGGGGGCTAAACCAATTGTAAGAGCCAGGAGACCAGAAAATCTGCAGTGAGAATGTTTTTCCTAGAAACAACAATGAAACTATGCCCATATCTCAACAATATGGCTACCTAAATAATACCTGAACAAGTACAATTCCAATAGACATGCTAACATGGAAGAGGAAAGCCTCTTGGGGTCCCACCTATAGTCAAGACCTACAAACAACTAAGCAATGTTGAGAAAAGGAAAAATGGTCCTCTACAGGGATGAGCCCACTAATTGATATTCCAGTACCAAATGGTCATCCCTGAAATCATATACACATAAGAAATACTAAACAGACTAAATAAGTTGAATTTATAAAAAGAAATATAAGCACGCTGAAGTGCAGGCATTTTTGTCAAAGCAAAAAGTACATCCATCAATAAATAAATAAATATATAAATAATAAATAAATAGTCATTTCCATTGTTTGTACCCAAAGAAGCTCAACAGTACCAGCATAGAGAGAATGGTTTCCTACACACCATGCCTGTGTTCTGCTTTTTCATTGACCATACTCAGTAAGAGTCAGATTGCAAGAGGCAAACTATCAACAGTATTAAAGTTTCTCTGTTAACAAACAGGCCACTAAAGCCAGAGAATGAGCTTTCTCTGTGAGACTACCATTTTATTCAAGAACACAAACAAAGCTTTAAGCTACTGATGAGCAATTTACTCTTCATCATGGTATCATATCACCATCATCAATTTATGTAAATAAAACTACAAAGGTAATCAAAAGAAAACTTCTATAAAGAATGTTTCAATTATAAAATGAAAGTCTTGTTTTGATGCCACATTGTTTGTTCTGACACAGGCCCAGAGTGTCCTCAGACAGCTATCTAAGGGAGGGTAACCTTGAACTCCTGACCCTCCTGCCTCATCTTCCCGTGCTGGGACTGCAGAATTGCACTACCATGGCAGTGGCCTCCAACTCCTTAAAATACATACATTAACTACCAGAAATGTTCACTTATCTTGATATTGGGCACACTTTTAACTTAAGAGATTTCTATGAAAAGGCCTTCCATGTCTTATCAATAGCAGATGAGATCAAAAGATAAAAGTAAACCTTAAAGGTATAGAAGACCATTGTGACACATTTTATGATTCAACAGTAACTGTCAGAAAAAATAGGTTATAGACAATTTTTCTGTTTTTGTTTGTTGGGTTGGTTGGTTGGTTGGTTGGTTTCTTGATTGGTTGGTTGGTTGGTTGGTTGGTTTCTTGATTGGTTGGTTGGTTGGTTGGTTGGTTGGTTGGTTGGTTGGTTGGTTG
>NW_026596101.1:6246022-6256261 GCF_907164565.1 Psammomys obesus | reverse complement strand
TTGGTTGGTTGGTTGGTTGGTTGGTTGGTTGGTTGGTTGGTTGGTTGACTGGTTGGTCATTTGGTTGGTTAGATGGGTCACTGGTTAATTTTTTGGTTTTCTTCTGATTTGGTTTGGTTTTTACATTGTTGGAGATGATGCCCAGAACTTTGAACATGCTTAGCAAGTTTTCTATCACTGAGCTACATGCTCAGTCCTAGGTGATGCTCATATTGTAAAAACTTTATTAACAATATAATAACATTTTAAAATTTTATTTCTTTTTTAAATGAAAATATATAATTTCATTATTCTCAATAGCTGAATAATATTACATTATTTAAATATGTACATTTTCAGTATCCATTCAACAATGGATTAAAATCTAGGTTGTTTCCATTTCCTGGATATTGTTACTAGAGCAGCAATGCACATGGATGAACAGATATCTCTATAATAATATACAGAGTTCTGTGAACATATGTATGTCCCAGAGTGGTGCAGTTGGATCATGTGTAGATCTGTTTTCTAGAATGTGAGAAATAGTCACACTGATTTCATTGGTGGCTGCATCATTTTACACTCCTATTTCCAGGAAATGAACATTGTACTTTCCCCACATCCACACCAGCAAATGTCATCATTCGATTTTATTTCTGAGATTATTTTTATTTTTATTTTTTATTTACTCTTATTATTATTTATTACAATTTACTTACTTTGTATCCCTGCTGTAGCCCCATCCCTCATCTCCTCCTGGTCCCATCCTCTCTCTTTCTTCCTCCTTTATGCCCCTTCCCTAGCCCACTGATAGATATATCGAGGTAAAGAAGATTTGTGAAGGAATTCAAAGACCTTAGATATATATTTTTTTTATCATTGAAATTTAGCTGTAATTGTAAAGGCTTGATTGTTAGAATTAACTACTAATGAAAAATTAAGGTAAACTTTTAAAAACACTGGACAACTTGCTTAATATATAGCAAATATTGTCAAATAATATCTTTAGTTTGCTAATGTTTGTTTCAACTCTCTTCTTCAATACTTCTGTGAAAGTGACTTCTCCACTAGAAGTTTTATTAAAACAGACTATAAAAACTGCTTAAACATACATTTTCTCCTAAAAGTTGCACTGCCATAGATCCTCCTGAGATTAGATAAATTAATAAGCAAAAAGGTAAGCTGATTTTCACAATGGCAATCATAAATCTTAGCTTGGGGTGGTGACACATACCTAATCCCAGCCTTTGGGAGGCTGTGTACAGAGAGATGCTCAAGTTTGAAACCAGCTTAATGTACAGGGTGAGACTGTGTCTCAAGAGAAAAAGAAAGGATTAGAGAGGAAAGAAAGGGAGAAGGGGGACAGAGAAGGAAGACTGAGCATGCAGCTCAGTGACACGGAACTTGCCAAGCTGAAGCTCTGAAGCTCTGAAGCTCTGAAGCTCTGGGCATTAGCTCCATCAATGCGAAACACAAACCAATCAAAACAAAACCCAAAAGCTAACAACCAAACAGTGAAGAGAAGCGGGCAGGAAGTGCCAAACTTTAAGTAGACTACGTATTAAGAATCACTGCTCTATACTAATCATCTAGGCTTTACGTTGTATATACATTTTAAATTTTATTTTCAGATAATTTGCTTATTCTATAGGTTACAAAAGTCTTGATATACAAAGGACCGGTAAGTGTGTAACACACACAAAGTTTGACTCTTTTGTCAGAGACAGTTTGAGAAAAATTGCTCTAAGTCAATCCTGCATGACTAAGTCAGACATTTCTACTCAGTGATGAATGAGTCATCAGTCTTCACTTGAAAGATGAAGTTGATTGGTATTACACTGAAGCATTGTGCGAAAGTCAGGACAACCTATTGCTCATCAAAAGCCAGGCATGTGAAGACAATTACCTAAGGGCTTTTACACTTCTTATTCTGTCAGTTCAAAATGGAAAAATAAAAAGGTCGAGGCTCTTTAATAGGTCAAATTTATGCTTTAAATAGTTAATAGAATTGAAACAGACAGGATGTCTCTCAATAATCAAATGTCCTCACACAAAATACTAGAGAGCCATGAAGAAGAATTGGGTAGTTTATGTATGCTGATGCACAACCACCTGCAAAATATACTGGAAAGAGCAGAAGCCAGTCACAAAGGATAAATGTGATAGAGTATGCCTACCAGTGGTTTTCATCACCCCAGGTTTCTCTGGGGTATGAAACTTAAACAGTTGTGTTGGCTATACAATTTGGCAAAGATCCTAAGATCCATGGAATGCTATACTTAAGATAAATTTTATACAGATTGAGAGCCATCATGAATCTAGGTATAAGGTGAATTTAGCAATGGGCAAGAGGCAAAGAGAGAGCCCATTCATCAAAGGTTAAAAAAATAAATAAAAATAAGGATGGCAGCAGGCCTGGGGAGATCTCTCAGTGGTTAATTACTTGCTCACAACTGTGAGGACTGCTGACCCTTCTGATACCCACGTAAATGCCAGGTGAGTGTGATGGCCCACCTGCAATTCCGGCTCAGGGAGACAGAGACAGGATGCTCAGAACCAACTGGCCGGCAAGAGCACCATATAAGCAAGCTCCAGGTATGACTGAGAGGCCCCACCTCAAAGAGTAAGGAGGAGCAGCAATGAAGGGTGATTTCAGACATCAACCTCTGCCTCCACAAGCACACACACTCACACATATGCAAAAGTCATGCACCCCATGCACACACATAGATCACAAAAACAACGAAAAAAGAAAAAATAATAAGGGACAATGGAGAGGTAGTTCAGTAGAGGAAATGCATGTTGCAACTATGAAGACCTAAGTTCTCCAGAACTCACTTTAGAAAAAGCTCTGTGTGGTGGTGCGCACTTGCATTCTCAGTGCTGGGGAGGCAGAGACAGGCACATCCCTGGAGCTCTCTAGCCTACGTGGCAAGCGTCAGACCAGTTTCAAGAGAAGATGGACAGCACCAGAGGACAGAGGCCCAAGGTTAGCCTCTACACATGTACATACACATATACCAGAATACACACACACACACACACACACACACACACACGCACGCACGCACGCACGCACGCACATATGCACGCATGCATGCACAAGCACATGTGCCCGCATAATAAAAATAAATAGAAGTTGTACTTTCTCACCCTGGGTGAACTAGCCAATGTGAATGCTGGTCCGCGATTACCGTAGAGGAAATAAGCATTCGATAGATGTAACGTGACTGCTAGATAGAAAGAAGCTGACTGTGCTTACATCTCAAGGAATCAGTTCTTAATAAGTCCGAGAAACAGATCCTATTCTTGCCTGCAAGTCCAAAAAGTACACAGAGAACACAAACGAAACTAGGGTAACACTGAGTCTTCACAGCATATGACAAAAAGAATATGATGTGATCCCGCCAGAGGATGCGACCAAGTCCTAGAAGGACCTTAATTGTCTGGAAGACTTGAATGTGTCTGAGACAGAGTCGCTGACTTGTCAGCAGAGGCTGTTGAAGGCACCACACCGACACTGCTGCTCAGCATCAGAACTCTTACAGCTGGAAAGCTGGGAACTAGAGATGAGACTGGAGTCTTTAAAGGAAAAGGACTAAGCTTTAAAGAAAGGGAATGAGGCCTGGAAAGTTATGCAACCAAGCTGTGGCTGTTCTCCGTGGGAGGCTGAGGTTCACAAGAGCAGAGCTGGAAGCTCTAAGTGTGAAAAATGAAATGAAATACAACCATTCTGTGTTTACACTCTGAGAGGGGATGCAGTTACATATGCCTCCTCCACAGCTTGGAAGACGGGCTTTAAAGTGAGACCACTTTCTCCCATCTATTGGCTTTATTTGAGAATCCTACTTCTTAAGATTCTTGACTTTTGGATATATTAAAAATCGGTGTCCCAGATGGTAAACACATTTTAAAACTGCATGTACTATAGTTAATGATCTATTATAAAAGGATTTTTAGATTTAATTTTGACTATGTCTTAGCTCTAAGACTTTAAAAAATCCTTAAAGCTGTCTTTTAAAGAATATGATTCCATTCTACCAAACAGATAGCATAGCAATTTGGAGAAAAAGAACAATTCTAATTTTGGAGATTACGAAGAGCAGATTTGAGGTGATTTAGCTTGGAAAGACAATGAGTTAACAGATCGGTCCCTAGGCCAATTACCATCAGAGGAGTGCCATCCAGCAACTGTGGGAGCAGATGCAGGGACCCACAGCCAAATATTAGGCAGAGCCAGAAGAACCCCACAGAAAAGGGAAAGGAGGGATGGTAGGAAGGAGCCAGAAGGGTAGAGGACACCAAGAGAGTAAGGCCCACAGAACCAACTAAGCAGGGCTCAAAGGAGCTCACAGAGATTAAAGTGACAAACACGGACCCTGTTTGGGTCTGTCGTTGGTCCTCTGCTTATATAGCTTGGTGTTCTGGTGTGACTCCCAAAGTGGGAGTAAGAAGTGTCCCTGACTCTTTTGCCTGAGCTTGGGACCTTTTTCCTCCTACTGGGTTGCCCCCACCAGCCCTGATATAAGAGTTTGTGCCTGGTCTTATTGTATTTTTTTCTGGCCATGTTTGAATATTCCTGGGAGGCCTGCTCTTTTTTTTTTTTTTTAAGAGAATGGTAGGAGGAGTGGATCTGGGAGAGAGGGGAGAAGGGAGAGTAACTGGGACGGGTGAGGGACAGAAAACTGTAGTCAGAATGCAATGTTTAAGAGTAGATAAAAGGAGGGAAGGATACAGAAATTGTGGGACATTTACACAATGGAATACTACTCAGCACTTAAAAAAAAGGAAATCATGAAATTTGCAGGCAAATGGTAGGATCTAGAAAAGATCATCCTGAGTGAGGTATCCCAGAAGCAGAAAGACACACATGGTATATACTCACTTATAAGTGGGTATTAGACATATAATATAGAATAATCATCCTAAAATCTGTACACCTAAAGAAGCTAAGCAAGAACAAGGACCCTGGGTAAGATGCTCAATCCTCATTCAGAAAGGTAAATGGGATAGACATCAGAAGAGAGAGAAAACAGGGAACAGGACAGGAGCCTAGCAGAGAGGCCTCTGAAAGACTCTACCCAGCAGTGTATCAATGCAGATGCTAAGACTCATAGCCAAACTTTGGGCAGAGTGCAGGGAATCTTATGAAAGAAGGGGGGCAGAGATAAAAGCTGGAGATGACAAGAGCTCCACAATGAGAGCAACAGAACCAAAAAATCTGGACACAGGGGTCTTTTCTGAAACTGATACTCCAAACAAGGACCATTCATGGATATAACCTAGAACACCTGCATAGATGTAGCCCATGGCAGCTCTGTCTCCAAGTGGGTTCCCTAGTAATAGGGCTGTCTCTGACATGAAATCAGTGACCTGTTCCTTGATCACCTCCCCCTAAGGAGGGAGCAGCCTTACCAGGCCACAGAGGAAGACAGTGCAGCCAGTTCTGATGAGACGTGATAGTTTAGGATCAGATGAAAGGGGAGGAGGACCTCCCCTATCAGTGGACTAGGGAAGGGGCAAGGGAGAAGAGGGAGGGCAGGATTGAGAGGGAACACTAGAGGGGGCTACAGCTGGATTACAAAGTGAATAAGTTGTAATAAATAAAAACAAAAAAATTTAAAAAGAGTAGATAAAAGAAAACAATGTCAAGAGACTGGTTTTTAAAATTCTATTAGTGTAATCACTGTATTACATAACATTTATAATACTAAAAATACAAAATTAAAATATTTAAAAGCTTATACACCATGATTTTATAATATTTTAAACCCTAATAATGTAATAAACTTGTAATAAAATAAAATATCTTTAATAAAATCAAAAATAATGTGAGATGATACATATTTTGTAGGCGTTATTGAGCCATTCCTCTGTGTGCATATGTGTGCATGTACATGTGTGTGTGAGCACATGCCCCCCTTAGGGAACAGCCATGTTGGGTTAGGGCCCATCCTAATCATCCCACCTTAAATCGATCATCTGAAAAGACCATAACTTCCAAATAAGATGATATGCACAGACACTGGATGTTAGAACATCAACATTTATGATAGAGAAAACTAAGACCCAAATTCAACCCATAGTAGCTTGTCAAGGAGGAAAGTGGCCTATGAAGATTCTGGTAGGCTGGGGGGGAAAACATGCAGCAGGAAAGAAATGCATAAAATGAAACTGGATAGGAACGAAGAAGATAAAAGACTAGCACATGCCTTGGTGGTACCTTCACTCTCTGCATGTGACATAAGCCACAGAAAGACCACTCTACTGACAGTCTGGGACACAGACACACACAAGTTCAACGACAGACAGGGAAACCATTTGTCAGATTGCTGTAATTTCAGTCCAGACAGTAAATGAGAGAATAAATTGATTACACTTCTATATTGATTAAAGAAACATTCAGAGGTATGAAAAGAGAAGTTGACATGCATAGAACACCTCCCCATAGTGCCTTGTTAGACACCTTAGTCAACCCTCATAAGCAACACCATCTCAGCGGCGTTGATACAATTAAAGTTATTGAGACTTTCACATTAAACCCAAGATCACTGACTCATTAAGCATTGGAGACTGCACTCAAAAAAAAAAAAAAAAAAAAAAAAAAAGCGGGGAGCTGGGAGGCATGGAGGCTTGTGGAGATGGCTCAGAGGCCAAGAGCACAGGCTACTCTTCTAGAGGATCCTGGTGCCTACACTGACAACCATGTAACTCTAGTTCCATGGAATCCAATGCTGTCTGGCCTCCACAGGCACCAATTGGGCACACAAGTGGTACATACAGGAGAAACACCCATACACACAATATTTTTTCAAGGGCATGAGGGGAAGGAGACAAAAAAAATCTTCAGAAAATGTTCACATGCATTGTTGAGGTACACAACTTGGAGAAATAAGAATTAGGGAGGTACCAACAATTTATATATTAAGTGAATGTGGGGTTAAAATGAGAAAAACATGAGGAAAAAGAAATATAATTATACATAGCCACACACACTTACATGGAGAAAAACCTGCAAAGATCTTAACACATGCTTTTGCGTTTTTATCCGTGTGACCATACTTCCTTTCAAAAATTAAAACATCTTTGAGGAAAGAGCAATTGCGTAAACAGAGATGGATGTGGTTTTTGATGAGCATGACTCCCTCAGGCTCATGTATTTGAACACTCCCCAGCTGGAGGCACTGTTTGGGGAGGTGGTTATCTACTTGAGAAAGTATATCACCAAGGGAAGATTCTGAGAGTTTGTAGCCTCATCTCACTTCCAGTTCTCTCTCTGCTCCCCAGTTAGGGTTGAAGATGTGACCCTCAGCTTCCTGCTCCTGCTATACCCTACCTTCCCACCAAGGCAGACTCTTATCCATTTGGAACCATAAGCAAAAATAAATTGTTTCATGCATTGTTTCTGTTCCCAGCGTTTTATCACAATATAGAAAAGTAAGAAACGCACCAAGTCAGAAGTGAAAGGTGCTTAGAAGTTGGTTCTGGTCTTCTCCCACAATCTTAATTTTGTTTTCTTAACATGCCTGATTTATCATTATCATGGTATGTCGTTCTTTAACATTGTCTACAACAAAGAGGAAAATATTTAAAGACTCTGTGTGGGTTAAAAAGGCAGTTAAATCCAATAATGATGTAGAAATCAGAAACAGCAATCCATATTATCATTTTGTTAAACCACTAATCTCCATCAAACGTAAAATCAATGTACTTACTCAGCCTTAGAAAGAATTTACATTCAAATGAATAGAGCAGAAAAGCTTTATTACAGCTTTACCAGAAAGAATGCCTGGCTACAAAAAGATACAATACTGAGAATTTAAAATTGTGTTGTTTGAAGCAAAGAAATGTTCAGGAGCACAGATGTAGAATTAGTGCAATGCTCTTCTTATTTAATTTATACAATTATCAATTATAATAAAACTTGCTTTTTGTATAACCTCCTCACAATCTCTCTGCTTCCCAATTCCTGCCTTATCAGTGAAGAACCAGAACTCCTTGGCATTAAAAGTGGAAATTCTTATGGTACTCTGAATAGCTTTTAAGCCACAGTTATTACAACTCCAGCCCTTTACACTAAATGGCAGTTTTAGCGAAAATAGTGACACCGTCTCAAGAGCTGAAGGTGGGAGAACCATGGCTCTGCCGATTCTTATTTAGAAAAGGATTTTAAGCGAAATCTTATTTTCAAACTTAAAGATCATAAGGCACTTCTCTTAAAATGAGGTGTATGGATTTTGTCCTGCATCAATCACATATCTCTTTTCACATGCCTACTGTGGAAACTCAGTATCTCCAAACACTCTGCCAAACAAGGGCTCCGAAAGTGTCTTCATTGATTGGCTCTTCTGCCCAATGAAAAATTATTTTTTTATTGGAAATGGCTGTCAGAGCTATTTTTATTGCTCTCCTAAAGGCTCCATCTGTAATCACACACTACACTTCTCTTCTCTGAGAACAAAATGAATTAGATGAATGCCTCTCCTCTTCAGATGACATTCTGAGCCGTTTTAGGAGCTCAGACTGTGGACCCAACAGGGATTGATGCTCTAGGCTGGTGCCATTCCCCTGGGGATCTTTACACGCTTAAAGACAGATAAGTCACTAGGCAGAGTAGGCTTGCAGACCTGTTACAAGTTTGCTCCATTTAGTTTAAACCTCTTTAGGAAACAGTTCCCACATTTAACTTCCAAAGGCAACCAATAAAATGGTTTGCATTTTCCTAGCCTTTGGAAAGGAATTTCTAAATACCACATGAACTAAGAGACAAATAGGCAGACTGTGGCATATTCCTGCAATTCCAGCATTTGGGAGGATACTACAGGAGAACAGCCACAAGGTTTAGGCCAGCTTAGTGAGTTCTACTTAGTGAGTTCTAGGACAGCCTGGGACACATAATAAGACCCTGTCTCAAAAGACACAAAGAGAATCAGACACAGATAAGTTTACTTGCAGCATGAGTCTAACGACTTAAGTTGGATCCTCAAAAGCACAGTGGCAAGAGAGAAATGCTCCAGAAAGTTGCCCTCTGACCTGTACCTAGACATGCAGACACACACACACACACACACACACACACTGGAATTTTTCTTAAAAAGCAAAGAGTATTTTTCTCTTTTGGTCTCAGGTGCCTCAGGAATGCTGAGTTACTGTGAAGACATGGCCAGGTCCAAGAAATCGCACCACATATAACCAGTCCCAAAAATGGCATAGAAATGTTATCAAGAAACCCTGACCAAAAATATATGACTCTCTTAAGGAGACTGACCCCAAGTTCTTGAAGAGCATGCATTGTTCCAAGAAGCACAGCAAAGGGGCCCTGAAGATGGAGGAAAACAATATGAAAGCAGTGAATGCACACACAGAGGCCATCAAGTACCTTGTAAAGCCTAAGGCAGCAAAACCCAAGTTGTCCCAACTACAAGGTCCAGCAACTTGCTTTCATCTCCCACCCCATGCTTGGGAATTGAATTTGTGCCTACAGAACCAAGAGTTGTAGGTTCTGCCAACCAAAACCCAAGGTTCAGATCAAGGCTGAGGCTGCAGCTCCAGCTCAGGCTCCCAAAGGTGCCCAGGCCCCTGTGAAGAACCTCTAAAAAGAGTTTCTATCTGCCAAAATGAAGACAGATGGGCTGGCTGGTGCCCTGTGCTTTACAAATAAACTTGAGGCAACATTTGTTTTTTAAAAAAAATCAGATAAAGGGAGCTGAAGCAATGGCTCAGCAGTTAAGAGCACCTGTTGCTCTTGCAAAGGACCCAGGTTCAATTCCCAGCACCCATATGGTAGCTCACAACAACCCATAATCCCAGTACTAGGGGCTCCAAAGGCATGCCTGTGGCACAAATACATACATGCACCTAGTAAAGCAAATCTAAAAGAAAATTTAAACAGGCAAAGGCACAAGCAGCATTTATCACTTGTGTTCTTGTGAAAAGTCAAGTGTTTGTTCACCTAGAGCCATTTGGCATGGGTCTGGGGAGATGGCTCAGTAACCTTGCTGTAAAAGCTGAGCCTAAAGTTTAACTTCCCAAAATCCAGCAACTTGAGGGCCAGCTCGCCTGGGGTGTGCATCTGCAAAGCAGCAAAGAGACATGCCTTAAATAAGGTGGAAGGCAAGGAGGAGCACCCAAGATTGTCCATCCTCCGACTTCCACATGTGCCTGCACTAACATACTCAAGTACATGCATACACACACTTATACACACACATACACACACACACACACACACACACACACACACACACACACACACACACA
>NW_026596101.1:6244578-6246012 GCF_907164565.1 Psammomys obesus | reverse complement strand
ACACACACACACACACACACACACACACACACACACACACACACACAAAGAAGAAATAGAGGGCTGATGAAAGGGATAAATGACTATAGGTGCTTGCTGCCAAACCTTATTACCTGAGTTCTATCACTGAGAACTACATGATGGAAAGATAAACCCAACTTCTCTGAGTTTTCCTCTAGTCTCCTGTGAGCTATGACATATATGTAGACCTGTACATACACTCACATGCACACACGCACGCACACACAGAGACTAAATAAAATTTGCATGTACATACAAACATATATGTATGGACAGGGAGAGAGGGAGGGAAACTGGAGGGAAAGAGAGAGAACTGTCTGGCAACAAATGGGGTGAACTGAAAGGTCTTACTGTTGGCCCTATCACTGAAGCATCTGAAACTTCCACGTTACACTCTTGCTTTTTCAGAGTTAAAGAGTTGCCTCTGGAGAATTCCTTTGTTTAAAATTCATGTAAGAGTGAAACGTTAACAACTTTAAGTACCCTAATTAATATCTTTAGGGGAGCCATTCATTGGGTTGTTAGCCAGCACGGTAACTACATATGAGGTTTGAAGAAGCAAAGGATCAGACACCACCTTTCCAGTGTTGGTGATAGAACTGCCAGAAAGACACTGGTTTAAAGCACCCCAAACACTAGGAAAAAAAATCATGACTTCTAAATAATTTTTTTAAGTGTTTCTCACATTTCTGGAGTCTCCGAAGCACAGAACAAGGTGCTGCTAGGTTCAGTATCTGCAGAGGGCAAACTTTCTGATTGAGAAGGCCTCTTGATGCAGGTCATACTGAAGAAGGGGCAAGAGATGTCTCTGGGCTTCTTTTATAAGGACACTAATACTTTATATTATATACTATATATATAAATTATATACTAATAATTTATATGGACACTGAGGGTTCCCCACCCTTAATCTAATTATCATTCAAATTCTGCAAGCCTGTCATTGTGGGAATTAGAATATAAGCAGGGTAATGCAGGGGAGGGCAGGAGAGGGGGATAGGATTCTCATCATGGCAGCAACTGTAGAAAATTATTAAATGACTTTCATTTGGCTCAAAATAGGGACTTCTAAAAGAGAAGGCAGGAAAGTACCAAAAAACAGGGTGGGGCTTGCTCAGCTCTTCTGATTGCACACAAGTAGCCCTGCAATCAAGCTCCCATTCCCTAGAAGTGAATGGTACAGTTCATATGCTGTTTATGACATACACATCTTTCACTAACGTTTTTTTTCTTGCTAGTAAAATATGTTTAAGCTGGCTTCTCCAGGAAATTCACACTATTATCAACCATTACTTCAAACTGGGTAGGCAGAGGAAAACTAACCTAATAGCAGGTAGAAAGGGTACCATGGTTTCTCGAAAAAAGAAAAGAAAGAAAGAAAGAAAGAAAGAAAGAAAGAAAGAAAGAAAGAAA
>NW_026596101.1:6212456-6244568 GCF_907164565.1 Psammomys obesus | reverse complement strand
AAAGAAAGAAAGAAAGAAAGAAAGAAAGAAAGAAAGAAAGAAAGAAAGAAAGAAAGAAAGAAAGAAAGAAGAAAGAAAATACAACTATCGTGTAACATAGCCATACCATACCATACCTTAGGCCCATAGTTCTCTAAGTCAACATACAGTAGAAATACCTAGACATCTATGATTGTTGCTACATTATTCACAATAGCTCAGAAATGAAGCGAGCCTAGATGTCCACCAACAGATGAATGGATAAGAAAAATCTAGTACAAATACTAGTGGAATTTTATTCAGCCATAAAGAAATACGAAATCATGGCATTTGTAGGAAAATATATGGAAGTGAAAACAAGCCCGACTTGAAAAGATAAACACTACATGTTTTCTTTCCTATGCAGAACCTAGATTTGTATCTATATACGAGTGTATCTGTGTGTGTGTGTATATATATGTATGTATGTATGTATTTTTGCATTTATGCATGTATAGATAGGCCAAGAAAGTAGAAAAGAAACCATGAGAGAAGGAAGGGATCTTAAAAGAGGGGAAGATGGGAAGAATGAATGTTGGGACATGATAGGGGACAAGGAAGAGGGGATGAATAGAAAGAGGAAGGGCAGTGAGAAAAGGAGGTGAGAAAAGAGAGAGAACACAGTACAACTCACATTATGAAAATATCACAGAGAAAATCATTATTTTGTATGCTACATTTAAAAATTTAATAAAGATAAATTAAAATTTAAATTACCATAGCTTCTAACTCCAAACATATAGAAGCATGGAATAATTTGCTATTATGATTATCTGTGTCATTGAATTTCAAGCAAGAAAAAGTAAGTGAAAATTATGTAACACATCACTTTTACTGTAAATAAAATGTCATTTGAACTGTTACTTCATCTAGAAAGACTTAATGATAGCATTCATACAAACATACTGAACATTGGATCTGCTGAACTTGTAGTCTTATTGACAATACTGTAAAAATCCACTATGAGCTGTCCCAGGTGACTCCTGAAAAGAATCTGTCACAGTCTCAGAACTCTACATGAGCTTCTCTTCTTGCTGGACAACCTAGTGAGGTGACAAGATAAGCTGTGTAAGGTCTGTTGGCCACAACTGTAAAGTCATTCCTAATCACAGCTCAGTCATCACTGGGCTGAATGGTGCTGGGGTAGCTTGCTTTATAAGTAGCTCCTCTTCTGACATCACCCACAGCAAACTGTGTATAATCCATGGCGTCACTCTTAGGATCTTACCTACAATGACTGTCTGCACAGGGCATTTTTCAAGCATGTCTACTTCAAATAAGCAAGTGGTTAAGGGTGAACACAAAGAAATACTAATGATGGTAACTGCTACGTGACAGTACAGATGACGTTTTATTCTGTTTAAGTCTATGCTGGTTAGTTTTTATCAACTTGACACAAACCTAGACATACCTGGAGGGGATCTCAGTAAGAAACTGATTTCATCAAATTATCCTATGTCTTTGAGACATTTTTAAATTGGTAGTTAAGGTAAAAAAGTTCCAGCCTGGTGTGGGGCTGTGCCATCCCTGGGCATGTGGGTGTGGGTTGTATAAGAAAGCAGACTAAGAAAGCTGTGGGAAACAAGGAGGAAGAAAAGTTCCAATATGGTTTCTGCTTCACTTCCTGCCTCCAGATTCCTGCACTGAGCTCCATGCTGGCTTCCCTTGATGATGGACTATGACCCATAAGCCAAATAAACCCTTTCCTCCCCAGTTGCTTTTGGTCATGGTCTTAATACAGCAAAAGTAAGCAAAGTAGGACAATGTCTTTCAAGTTTGTGATGCTTTCACAGTGAGAGTGCAGGGCAGTAATAGGAAACATATTCGTGTGATTACTTTAAATCGTTGACAATGAAATTTCCCAGTTTACATGAACATTAACTGTATGCCAGCGCACTTCCTCTCTAGTTTTGCTAGCCGTCTTGATCTGGGGATCCTCTATCTAAGCCTACCCAGGCTGGAATTTCCGACCACTGTCAGACCCACCTGGGCATTTTACGTGGGTTTCTACGAATATGAGCTCTGGTCCTCATATTTTGACAGCAGTGGGGTTTTTTTTTTTTTGCCTTGATATCTTCCCAGCCCCACATTGTGGCCAGAACACAATGGATTTTCTTACACTATCCTGCTGTGTAAGCCCTGTTCCCATAGAAGGAATGCCCCTGCCTTCCCAAGTAATGAGTGCTGCAAGCAAGATGTTTCTTCCCCCACAACCTCAGCAATGAAGCTTAGCATGCACAGGGCATTAGGCAAATAGCCGCCATTTGGTCATGATACTTGCCATATCCCTAGAACATCTGGTGATGGTGATGAGAAAACTCTGCATGTTTATCATTGTTTCTCTGTTCCAGGTTTGCACTCTGAGCTATCTTAAAACATAAGCTTCAGAGAAAACCAGTAAATGTTCTTGAGGAGTTATCAACTAAAATTCCTTCTGGATCTGCCATTGATGGGTGGCAATCCCATAATTTTTTGACACAAAACATTGATAATAACAATCATCAAGCTAGGCAATGTTCCGCCAATGAGCTACAGCCCTAGCCACTGGTTTTTAGAGGCAGGGTCTCACTCTGCAATTCAGGCCGGCCTCAAACTCATGATTCTTTGTTCCATATTATCTACATGCTAAATGCTGGGATCAGCTATGTGCCATAAAGCCCACATCTTCATTGATTTTTGTTGATTTCTCTGAACTAAGAATAGTAATATCTGAAGTACTCTATCAAAAGTAGTAAGAGGCTTAAGAGATGGCTCAGCAGCTAAGAAAACTTGATGCTCTTCCAGAGAACTGAACTTCAGATCCCAGCATCAATACCAGGTAGCTCACAAACACCTGTCATCGAATTCCCAGAGGATTCAACCCTCTTTTCTAGCTTTTGTGGCTACTGCATGCATGTGACATACATCCACACTTTCGCATACACATAAATGAATTTTTAAGCATTTAGAAAATTCTTGAAAAGTCTTTCATTGCATAGTGCTTACAAATATTGCTGAATGTTTACAGACAGTACAATGCTAGAAGTCTAGAGTTGCAGCCAAAATTCCAGAACTGCCTTAGGAAATATTAATATAATGCTAAGTTACTGTGCTCCATGATTTCTGGGTGATTTAATAAAAGTATTTTAGGGGTCTGGAGAGATGGCTCAGCCAGTAAAGGGTTTGCTGAGCAAGCACGAGGACCTGAGCTCAGAGCCCCAGTGCCCACAGAAAAGCTGGGTGGTGGGAAGCATCAAATCCCAGCCGTGGGGAGGAAGGTGGGAAGACAGTGTGCAGAGCTGGAGCTGCACATGCCAGGTTCATGAGAGACCAACTCAAAATGTAGGGTAGAGCAAGACCAAGAAAGACACCCATGGCTGGCTCCAGCCTTCCTGTGCATGTGCTCATACAGATAGAGGGAGAGAGACAGAGAGACAGAGACAGAGAGACAGAGAATGAAAGAGAGGAAAGGTATTTTAAAAGTTCTCACTATATTTTTTCTTACATGCTTTCAATTTGTTACTATACCTTAATACTCACTATGCAAAAAATTAAATAATATGCTTAAAGAGATCAGAAGTAAAATACTAAAGAGTGAAATATTTGGTCCTTGATAAACATCCTAAAAATTGAAATTGGTATCAAATCCTATACATTCACCTTAATTAGAATGACAAAATGAGAAACTTTAAACATTGGGGATGGGGGAAACCAGCTTTGACAAACTGGCTTTAAAAAAAAAATCACATTCTAGTTTAAGAGATGCCTCCTGTTACTAAAATACATGTTATTTTGATCACAATATATGTAATTTATAAAGTTTAAAAGGAAGTAAAATTAATTTTAAAATGTAACATTTCAAATAAAATACTGATTTCAAGAGAAAAACTATTAGACATTAAAATGGATTTATTGTGGACAATAAAATATATAACAAACTTTTTAAAGTTTCCTCAGTTTATTGAATCCTAAAACTTAGATGTGGTTTGATAGTAGAATGTTTGCCCAACATTCATGAAAAGTTCGGTTTTAGCCCTATGATCACAGAAAAGCACATACATATAGTCATTCATACATACATACATACATAAAAATTCTATTTATTTGAACTGAACATTAGCTCATCTTTTCGGAAAACAACCAGGTATAATTTGTCAAAAGGTAAAATAACTTTTTTGCATAATAAAAATACTTCCAGGATTCTCATTTACCAGTGTGAATGCATATTACACGTTCAAGGATATTCATTAATATATTCAAGGATATTCACTATGTTTATTATGAAAAACAACCTAAATTCCACCAGTAGGCAAGTCAGTTAATATATTAGAGTAGCTAGGGAAAAGAATGAGGTAGTTTATGGGTTGTAACTGACATGAAATGATTCCACTTAAGAAGAGGGTAAAACATATATGTAACTACAAATATTTATGCATGTAATGAAAACGTTCTAGAAATTAACTTTGAGACACTGAATGGACATGAGAAAACTTTAGGTATTCTGAATTAACTTAAACTTTAACATATGTATTAATTTTTACTTCACTTAAAGAAACACACGTAACTGTATGTCCACCATTAAGACATTTTTATATATTTAGAAAATAAGGCTAGAGTTCTAATGCTATAATATTTAACAATAATTAACTTAGGGACAAGAGTACAGTTGTGAGTAATTCCAGCTACCTTCCTTAATACTACCTTAATTCCACTAACTCTCCATGCACAATATGCATAGTATGCTCATAAGAAGTTGACTGTTAAGAAATATTAATGAGAAGCTGGCCTTCAGCGATAGTTATGCAAGATGGCAGCCACCACGGGTTCAGGAGTAAAAGTCCTTCAAATTTCTGACTGTTGGAAGAGCCGAAAGAAGGCCAGAAAGGGGTAGGTGATTGCACACTTAGCTGAGGTCTAGAGGATGAAGAAGACATGACACTTACAAGATGGACAGGGATGAAAATTGGGCCTCCAAGAACAATTTAGGAAAACCAAATATTCAGCCTTAAAATAGAACGTGGACCTAAATGCCCAGAAGCACCCCAGAGTGTAAGATTTGTAACAAAAGTCAATATGAGCTGTGAGCAGCTCAAATGGAGTGGCTGATCCATGAGCCACCGCAGTGCTGGCCAAGTGGCACAATTCCCACAGCATCAAAGTCATCCTGCAGGGACTTCGGCGCTTGATAACGTCAAAAGAGAACTTGAGGCTGCCATCGCTGCCAGAAGGACAGTGTTACAGCAATTAGTCACCAGGGCCCTGGCCTCCCCTACCCATCCAGAGAAAAAGAGAGAGAAAGAAAGAAAAAAAGAAAGATTAAATGAAATGTTATGTGAAAGAATCAGCTGTCCTCCAGATACGTTGACTGAAAAAGCAAGATGTGATTCGATGACAAAAATAGCATTTTCATAAGGCAGTGACCACTCCCAGCCTTGTCTTTAAAGACATACTCCGTCTACATGGCTTTCAGAAACGAATCTCTTAAAAAAATACCAGGATACACAGCAGGCTACCACTATCTCATCTGACAGGGCAGTGAGAAAGCAACTGAGGGCCACACAAAAACAGAAAAGATACTTTGTAAAGCAGGTATGTGGTTACATTGATGTTTAGACAAAATTATGAAGAAAAAGGTGCAAAGCTTTTAAGGAAAAAAAAAAAAAGCTACCACAAAACAATATATTAAATGACTTAAACTCCAGGTTGCCAAACATTTTGGTTCATAATAATTGTTTTTGTCCCTACTAATTTTGGCATCATGTCTCTAGGTTAAAATAAACACTAACAGGTTACTAGGCCCAAATAATTTAATAACCACCTATGTCCCAACCAATAATAGCCATTTAGAAAGATAATCCACATGAATGGTTAAGAAATACTCTTTACCACATGTACTTCTTAGTGGGATCTGCCTGCCTGTCGGTCAACAAACAGTTCAACTTCTCTTTCCTGTAATCAGAATGGATGCTCAGAATGGATGTTGTCCTTCATTACCTATTCCACACGGATATTAATGGTCCTC
This sequence comes from Psammomys obesus, assembly GCF_907164565.1. Classification (NCBI taxonomy): domain Eukaryota; kingdom Metazoa; phylum Chordata; class Mammalia; order Rodentia; family Muridae; genus Psammomys; species Psammomys obesus. The sequence goes on along the minus strand of NW_026596101.1, from coordinate 6,238,549 downwards.
ATTCTGTTCCACAACACCCACCAAAATCCAGCCTCCCAAAGATGAGGCCCACTGAAAGGAAGACCACAAATTCTTACACTGAAATTGTGAACTACCTAGAGCTAGTAATAAGCACAGATGTTGAATACCATCCTGCTTTTTCTTGAATATTTAAAAAACCCTCAGCACCCATATGAGGACCCCTCAGATCCCCAGAGACCTCAGTATAGTTTGAGACTGGGACAACTTTCCCTGGCACCTTCCTGGTTCTTCATTTATTTGTCCTTATTTGTGCTCATAAAATCATCATGTTGGAACAGTGAGAACTAGCTGTCTGACAACCCAGGATGATCCCCAGGACCCACATGATAGATGGGCGCAATGTAACTAGCTACCTCCAGTTCCTGATACCATGAATCCCCTCCATGACAGACTGTACCCTAGAATTTAAGCCAAAATAAACCTGTCCTTCTTTACTTAGCCTTTGCCAAGAATCATGTCCCAGGAACATGTTTTTAATACAATTATACACAAGACAAATAAAATGTGCTCCCACACTGAATATCCTACCCAGATTTATTGAGCTTCCTTGGCTATTGAAGATTTTCACATCTACTCAAGTTAAAGCTTGAGTATATTAAATATAAGGGTTTTTTTTTTAAATCACAGAAAATGAAACTTCTTTTTTTTTTATAATTCCCAGTCACAATTCCTACAAGCATTCATTCAGCTTTTTCCAAAAAGAAAAAAAAAAAAAAAAAAAGATTCCTGTCCAGGTCGTTGAAGATGGGTGTCTTATGTGTAGGTAACAGAGGAATGCACAGGGCTGTCCCGCCACCTTGTGGCCTAATGGGGGACTGCTGCTTCAGTACCAAAACCTTACAAGAATGTGAAGGTTTGTTGGTTTCCCCAGCCTCTCCAGGTAGTCTGCCTCTGGTTCCCTGCAATTTAACTCCAAAACAGTTAAACTACAGACAGCCCTTCCTAATTGCAAACTAAATCCACAAATGAAAGGCTTGACTCTAAATCGACGCCACTTCTTTCTTATTTTATGATCCAGATGACCTCTGCTGCTAGGCTAATTATTCTGAAGAAATGTGAATAACCACCCTCAGAGGCGTGCTAAAGCCAATGTGGAAATGTCTGCTTTTACCAAGAGTTTAACATTTCAAGTCAGTTGTCAAACTGTAGCTTGAAACTAGGTGCATTGATACAATGAAAATTAGAACACTTTCCCAGCTAGCTGAGTCGGTACAGACTCAGACCTGTAATCCCAGGAAAGTTCCAGAACAGCCTGCGCTACCCAGAAACCTCTCTCTTTCTCTCTCTCTCTCTCTAACTCCCTCCCTCTTGACTCCCTCCCTTCTTACCTCCCTGCCTCCCTGCCTCCCTCCCTCTCTCTCTTCCTCTCTTCCCCTTTCTATACATTTACTTTCTCTACAATTAGCATATACTGGAGAAAGGAGGTGACCTTGTGTACTGTACAAGATTGTCATAAGAATTAATAAGCCAAATAAAGGGTTTTCTTTAGTGTCTAGCATACAGTTTGTATCCAGTAAACATCACAACGATATTCTTCACAATCCTAATACAATGCCTTGTATGTACTATATTATAAATAAATACTCAACTATTAATATAAATAAAATTAAAAATTTTAATATGATATTTGAGATTTGCTAACACTGACAGTAGTTACAGGTTCAAGTAGGTCAAACCTTTACATCAGCTTTAGTTAATCCATGCATTACCCTTGTTAAATATGCCACATGCATATACATACACACACAACCCTTGAAATTCCTGATTGTTCTCTCCTTCCTCATCTGTCTCCCCACCTCTCTATATCACCTGGTCTTTGCATTTCATTCTAAAGTGCCTTCCTTTTCTCTTTTTTACCACTTCATTTCATGCAAAATAAATAATGTATGCCTCATTCTGTTCCGTAGAAGGTCTTCAGTGAATAATAGATAACTCAGCTTCATGCTTAGTGAATAAGCATTTTATATTTCTCCAAGGGAAGAAAATGAAGTCACTTTTTACCATTCCGCTCACTGATCCTGTGCTCCGGGAGCAGAAGGAAATGGGTTCTTTATATTGACCTTTGGGGAAAGACAAAATTAAGTTTCCAAGCACAAAGTTGAAGGCTAAATTGCCATGAATTCCAGATACTTTGCACAAAGCGAAGCAAGAACTGTCCCTGTGTGTTATGACTGCACAGGCCAAATTTACAAAGGCAGAGTCCCTGTCTGTCTCTGACCTAAGAAGGTCTCTCTTCATCTTTTCCAAAGGTCTTCTGCACTGTCCCCCAGGGACATCTCCCTGAGTTCCCCTCACCTCTTGTCACCCACATTACTCATCCCTGGCACCATGTTTCTTTAGTTTTAAAGTGGCATCTGAGAGCTACCTATGTGGAAAGATCTGCCAGCAGCTTCATTTGGTTGCTGAAGAACAAAACTGAACACCGAAACATTAGTTGCAAAAACAAGCTTGGAATATGATTTACACCAGATGGTTTGGAACAAAATTTGAATTGTTCGAATGTAAATATATTCATCTAGCATAAATTTTCCTTACTTATCCATTATTAATTAGGACAGAGATGTTTTTTATACAGAAAAAAAAATCACGTATTGGATTTTCTCAAAGACCAACATTTTTGTTTGTTTGTTTGTTTGTTTTAGGAATTTATAAATAATGGCCATAATAATTTTTGGTTCTAAAATATACAAGTGGGACTGGGATTGTAGCTCGGCGGTGATGCACTTGCTTTACATGCACAAGGTCCAATAACCAACACTGCACTGAAACAATATGAAATTTAAAAAAAACTTTAAATATAGGCTGAAACAGACAATTGCTTTCAAGACCCTGGTCAAGCACGAGGTGGTTTTGTTTAATGGACTTTATTTCAACATTGATTGGCAGCCCTATCCAAGAACATGTGTCACAGGAAGGGGCCTCATCTAAGAAGCAGAAGTAAGATGAGTGAGTCATAAGTGAAAAGTCATTCAAGCAGACATATGTGCACCTGTATTCTATATGATGAGGTGATGTACGGAATGTGATTTGCCTCTGGCTCAGTTCCAAAGAACAATGTCAAACATGAGATGGTTTCCCTCTCTCTCTCTCTCTCTCTCTCTCTCTCTCTCTCTCTCTGCCAGCTGTCACCACCAAGTTGGCTTACTCTGTACTTGGCTTTTTGTTTTTTAATGTTTGAAAGCCAGCACTGGAGCAGACGGCTGGACTGAATGCCAGAGCAGTGGTAAAACTATCTCACCTGAACAGGTACTGACAGATTATATTAAGGCAAAAGCCCTTGCTACAAGAGCCTATAAAGTTGGGAGTCCAAAAGCACACGCGGGGGGATCATATCCCTAATTTGCTAAGAGATTTTTTTTTTAAGTTTACAGATTTCATCTTCAATTTGAGTACCTTCCTGAGTCATCAACAGTATAATTTCTAGGCTCAGTATAAAAGTGAATTGTAGTTCTAAGTTGAGCATGTATGTGAACTTCAATACGTGAAATGGAACCTTTTGGAGCTTAAACTTCACTAAACAGAATGTTTGAAAATACTTGACTAAAAATAAAAGTAGCTGTAAATTGAAATGTGTAGCTCAGTAGGGAAAGCGAGAGTTTCCAGCTGAGGAGATTAAGCTAGAATTAAACTAGAAAAATAGGAGAAGGGAGTTTAGAGCCATGAGAGATGACAGATCATCCACAAGACACAAGTGTGAGTATAATAAACAGCTGAGTAGTGAAAGAGTCAAGACTAATATGACACAGAATGACTGTTCAATTTCCCACAAAAATAACTGCCTCCATTCTTCCATTCTGAATCCCAGGATTGGAAGAACCAGATATTCTGCCTGAGTGACACCAACATAAACCACTGCTCTGCCTTCACTTTCTTTAAAAACAGCAATCGCCAAGGAGATAGGGAAAATAGGACGAGAAAACATTTTGATGGTCATTCATAAATTGGTGGCTTTTCTCACACGTTCACAACTCCCAAGGGAGACATAACCACATAGATACAATAGATTTATACCATTCAGCGCTCTAAGGTAGCCCACTGCTGGCAAACTACAGTAAAATCAGTTAAATGCCAACAATACAGACTCTTCTGTAGCTTAATGGACTGTTGGCAGCTGTGAGGATCTATGTCTGTAATATTCAACAGTGAGATCAAGGCTTCCTTTGTGGCAGACTAATTAACCCCATTCTATTTTCAAAGCCCAGGGGCACAGCCTTTTGGAAGGACATTTCTTAAGTCACATAATGCCATTTACTATGTAAATCATGGTACTTTCAAGTAAGATTTTTTTTTTAATGTGTATACTTTTTAATTCCCTAATTTCTAATCCTTTGCCTTTTCCAAAGCAAACAGAAGAAAGGCACGGTGGAAAGACAGGAGCTTCCTAGGAACTTTCTGGCCAGCCAGTTTAGCCAAAATGCTTAGCTCCAAGGTCAAAAAATAAAGTGGAAAGCAACAGAGGAACATACCTGATATTGACCTATGGCTTCCACTTGCACCTGACCAGCACATGCACACACACACACACACACACACACACACACACACACACTGCATAGACAATAACTTAATAAGTAAACAAAAATAAATAATATGACAAAAAAAAGTGTGGCAGAAGTTGAAGAAGGCTTGCTTAGCCTCACAAAGAGAGCCATATCTTACATCTAATTTTATTAAAAATAAAATACTATAACTTCCCATGGCTTTTTCAAACATCATCCTTAGTGTTATTTCTTCCTCCTCCCTCCCTCTTCCTCAGCACTGCCTTCTCTGGGCCCTCCTTCTATTAAGGACACCTCCCCCCATTTTTCCTGTTTTCCCCTTCATACACCTGTATCCCGCTATTCCCCTCTCCACAAGTGTTTCCTCCTCCATTCCCCACCATAGCCCCTCTTTTTGTTTTGTTTCTGTGGTCATTCCAGGTTATATGCTCACATTGACAGATTCAGGGCTAGGCTCCACAAATGAGAGAGAACACACAGCATTTGTCTTCCTGGGCCTGAGTTACCTAACAGTTTAAGATTTTCTAGCTCCATCCACTTTCCTGCAAAGTTCTTGCAGCTGAAGGGTATTCCATGGTGTATATGTACCATATTTCCATTACCTATTAGTCAATGGAGGGCATTTAGGCTGTTTCCACTTTCCATTGGTTCACTTATTTCCTTGACTCTTGGTTTCTTAGGTTCTTTATGTATTCTGAGCATTAATCCTGTAATAGATGTATTACTGGAAAAGATTCTGTCCCAGTATGTGGGATTCTTCTTTGCTCATTTGATTGTTTCTTTTGCTGTACAGAAGCTTTGTTATTTTATGAGATCCGACTTGTCAATTGCTGGCCTCAATTTCTGGGCAAATGGAGTCTATTCAGAAAGTTCTTCCCATATTTTACAGAATACTGCCTCTGGTAATGCTCCCCCTCAAGAGCCATAGACTAACTAACAAAATTCCCAGCACCAGGCATGAAAAACCTTCTTTCGAGTTTGTTTCAGCTACTTTTCTAATGCTGTGAAAAGGCACCATGATCAAGGCAACTTATAAAAGAACACATTTAACTTGAAGCTTATGACTGCTTCAAGAGGCAGACTCAATCTTCCCCAGAGCTGAGCCCCCAACTGGTTCTGTAATATCAAGTAGTCAGCTATAAAATACATATATATACAAGCAACACTCAATGCCTGAGCAGACTATACTTATCTATTTATTAATTTATATATGTAGGTTTGTGTCACAATAAAATTAAAGAAAAAGAGGGTATATAATTAATAGGGAATCAGGGAGACCTGGGAGGAATCACAGAGAGGACAGGGAGGGTTGGAAAAAATGTAAATAAAGTACACATATGTGATTTTTAGGAGGCAAAAATTCCATTACTCATAACTACAACAACACCCAAAGAATCAGCATGCACCTCATTGCCCAAGTCCCAACTCTCCCAGGGAACAGAGAACTGGATGATATTTACTCCAACTATGATTATGTAATCGGAAAGGTAGGCCATTTTCAGGGAACCCAAGCCTCACAGGGAGACAGCCTATTCAGTGTGGTGAACAACGAACAGACCTATGATTTGCTCTAGAGGGAGGCAACAGCCCTAACTTCTGAGACAGACTCCATGCTAGAAAGTTTGGAACATAGGGACTCAGTGCCTCTGCATGCATAATATGAAAAATAAAAAAGTCTCACCACATGAAAAAACAAGAGAAAGCTATCATGTAATCAATACAACTAGAATAGTGATTCCCTAAGTGTTAGCAACTGCACATACATTGTGCCAAGTGTTAAACATATATTTTAATATTTAGTTGGCATAAAACAACCTGTAATGTGAAAAGAGGAGCCCTGAGTTTAATACCCAGAACCACCTAAACTAGGGATATGAGGGCTATAAACCTAGCACCTAGCAAGTAGAGGTGAAAGAAGCAGCAGTTCAAGATCAACCATGGCTATACAGTGCCTTAAAGGCCATGCCTGAGATATATGACACCCTGTCTAAAAGCAGAGAAAGCATCCTGTAATGATGAGATGTGGGGACACTACTGTCAGGCCTTAGGAAAGCCTTTAGAGTAAGAATGTGGGGAGAAATAGTCTCCATTGTCCTCCTCAATTGGTAAATAAATCAATAAGTAAAGATCCACCTACTTATAGCAGCAATGCTCACTTAAGTACATTAACACAGAGATATGGTGAGAGGAAATGGGTTGTTTCCTCTAAATCCTTCCTAAACGAGCAGAAGTCTAGAGAGAGATGCTTCAGCCAAGTTAGTCTCAACTATCAGCACTGCCCAGGAAGTGATTCTATTTGTGAGAATGGGATGTATCACAGAGTATGACTTCAAACCAAACATACCTTCGTATGTGGTGAGTTTTTCTAGCAGGAATATGCCTGTTTTTCTAATATCCCCATGCCTCTTGTTCATAGGAAGACCTGTTTTTGGAATTACCTTTCTGCCAGCAGTGGTTCTTACCATTCACAAATGCCAAAACAAAAGCTGGGATGTTACCAGAGTGGAAAACCTGCTAAGGTTCTTTCTGAACAAGAATCTTTGAATGTAAGGGTTCCTTCTCAGCTTCTGGTGAAATCACATGCACTTGAAGAGACTGGCTTACATGCTTAATGGATTTCTCTATAGCAAGAACTAAATTAACACACAGAGCCCAACCTTCAATAAACACCCATCTTTGCTTTCAAGTCTATGTGGAGAAGAGGCTGGCTGTGCCCCTTACACTAGACCGAAAGATCCCATTAAATATGGATAGAGCATCTAGAAAAACAAGTTCTATTTGTGTTTGATAGCTTCTGAGATATGATGAAAATGTTTACAACCTAGAACATGAAGTTAAAATGAAAATATGCAAGCATAATTCCAAGACATGCTGTTCAAGGTCAAATCGTAAGAAGATCAAGTCCACTCTCAGAGCCTTAATGTTTAAATTCACCTAATACTAATTGATTGTTGATGACATTTCAGGTTAAATAAATTCATAATTCCTCTTTTCACCTCTCCATCTGTATAACATAGTATATCATTAAATGCTGTCCAGCATTCAATCTCAAATATTACAGCTAATGTGCTCACACTAATTAATCTTTATGTTTTTGTTATCTTATCAACAAAAGAAATAATGAATATCACCTAAGTGATAAAATAGAAAAATATGTAAGATTTTTATTCTGCTGAAAACATTTAATAGCTGTCTAACCACAAGGGCACAAAAACAGTATCGTGATTTTGTAAGACACAATTCTCAGGCTATTTTAATACCTTGCTGTATTTTTTTATGATCCACATGCCATACATTTTCACATAAATTTTAGTTGGTAACAGACATGATTTTCTGTCCAATTTACATAATTCTTTGTCTTCTTTTTGTTGCTATTGTTTTTGTTTGTTTCATAATCGGGTTTTATATTATAGCCCAGGTTAGCCTCAAACTTGTAGCCATTCTCCTATCTCAAAAGACATCTGGGTCCTACTGACAAGAATGTTTCTCCTTACATTTGAGCCGTCCTCTAAGAAGGTGAAAAAGTCACAGACAGCTCTGTGGCCTGCTGAAGGGATAACTACAAGCCCTGTTCCCACAGGAAAAGACATATGCAGAATCTGTTAGTGACTATGGCTCCTATCCTATGAATGACTTGTGAACCCAATGTCAAGTAGGGTCAGTGAGTGTACCATGAGCTTGAATACTTAGCTTACCCTAGAAAAACTAAAACCTATGATGAATATTCCAGTGACCATGCAATGGCTACAATGAAAAACCCTATTATAAAATTCTAGAGTCTAGTTCCTTGCTTGGTCTATAAAGGTCATTTTTTAAAACTATACTATTCTCTACATCCCCAACTGTTCTGTTATTGCTACATTTTTTAAGGTTAAATATGTATCTAATTATTGCTATTGCTGCTAAAAGTAGAATTAAGTAAGAGGTAATAAAAATTAAAAATACTATGAAGGCAGAACCAAGACTTAGACACTGCTAGCTCCTTATTATGCAGGTCTAGCGAATGGAAGGAATTTAAGGAAACCCTTCCACTTGTTGTGTGGCTGCTCTCTGTTAGGTGGCCAATAAAACAAAGCTTGCAGAAGAATAAATCAGTTCCAGCCATTTTAAGCTTGAGGAGCTTATAAGACAGAAAGTAGAAGCATCTAATATTCATAACTGAAGCAGAGAAGAAATATCAGGGCTGAAGACTGCCATGCCAATCTTTTGTATCTAAAACCATATTGGCAGGGGAGAGTCATGCACCTCTCCTGAAGGCTGAAGCAGGAGGAGCCATTAAATCCACACACTGAATATCAGTCTAGGCAACAAATCAAGATCCTATCTTGAAATAAATATAATTTCTGAGTCCATGACCAAAACTACAAGACCAAAAAGCAAGTGGGGGAAGAAAGAGTTTATTTGTCTTACACTTCCACATTACTGTTCATCATCAAAAGAAGTCAGGACAGGAATTCAAACAGACAGCAAGCTGGAGGAAGAGCTGATGCAGAAGCCATGGAGGGGTACTCCTTACTGGCTCACTTCCCATAGCTTGCTCATCCTGATTTCTTATAGAAACCACAGGCCAGGAAAGGAATAACCCTCAATGGTCTAGGCCCTCCCCATCAAAACACTAATTAAGAAAACAGCCAGATCTTACGGGAGGCATTGTCTCAAGTGAGGTTCCCTCCTTTAAGATATCTCTAGTTTGTGTGTCAAGTTGACAAAAGACCAGCCAGCACACCAGGAAAGTTGAAAATGGAGGGGAAAAGCTCACAGGATCAGGAGTGCTACCCATATTTAGAGAGTGGCATCAGGAGAGTGGCAAAAGAACACTTTTAAATTCAATTTATAGGAGGTAAGCAGCTGGGGAGAATGGGCAGAGGACAAGCACTTGCTGTACAGGGATGAGGACAAGTGTTCAAAGTCCCCAGAACCAAAGTAAAGGCCCAACAGGTGTGGCAGCTGCCTGCAATCCCAGCATGCCCTGGGCTGAGAAAGGGTGTTCCTAGCTCTACCTCACAAGCTGGCTAGCTAGATTAGCCTGGAATCCAGGAGCTCTGGGTTCAGCAAAGAACCCCACCTCAACAAATAAAATGGTGATCAAGGAAAACACCCAATGTCAACGTTGGTCTTCCACATACAGCTTTCACACACTGTACATGTACACACACATACACACTCACTGTTTTGTACTAAGTTTCTGTACACTACACCACGACAGAGCAGATTAAAAATCAAAGTAGAGTCACTTGTCACCAGGCTGAAACTAAGCTGTTTATCTGCCCTTCTGGAAAAATAAAGAATTAGAGAGATAACAGACAAATTTTCCAGGATAATAAAATTCCTCTGCCTTAATCTTAAGACACAAACACTGCTCTGGTGCTAAGCAATCACTTATTTTCCTACTGCTCTGCATTACTGCCCATGCCATGCAAGGATAAAGGATAAAGGAAAAGACCAGTCTTCTTTTGTTCATTGCTTCTACTTTTCCATCCCTTCTCTTCCTACAAAACCAATGTTATGTTCAAAAAATCAGAATGCTTATTCTATTCTATAGGATGAAATGTTGCTTAATTATAGAACTGAAAATAAGGCCAGTTAAGATATTTAGATGCAGTGGCGCCTGCAGGGAATCAGGAGAATGGAGAGTTCAAGGCCACACTGGGTTACGTACTAAGATCCAGTCTCAAAACAAATCCAACTAACCAAATATATGTATTTGTGTGTAAATGAATATATATGTATGTATCCTACATATACATGTGTTTAAATGAATACATATGTGTGTATATATATATATATATCCTATATATACATATGGTTGTAAATAAATTTATACTCTACATAGACATCTTATGTACGTATGTATAGAAAGGATATAAACACATATATATTCATTTACCCAAACACACACACACTTGTAATTTTGTCCTCTAAAACACTGAGATGTAAAACCCAGGACCATACATTTTGTAAAATGCCTCCATTGAATTGTAATAATTCCAGAAACTGGGGTAATGTCGTTATTCTCATTGTTAATTCAGTAACAACCTAGCTGTAAGCACAAATAATGGGCTACTCACCGACTACTTTCCTCTTCCTCTGAAACCTGTAAGAACAAAATGCCCACTCTGCCACGTAGGCCCTGTTGTCTGTATGTCTGTCTGTGGCATTAATGTCTGTTCTATTAAATCTCCTATGAGAAGAACAATCCATCTCACTATCCCTCTTCAGCCTCCAACCTTTCAGTCATCAGGACTGGATCCCACAAGGGATCCTGTTCTCACAGAAAGCAATAGGGTTAGAAAATTTAAAGCAAAACAAAAAGGGTAGGACAAGCATAATGGAGAGGTTTCACAACGTTAAAATAACCGACATGATTCAGAAACTCAAGACTGGATTTTTTTTTTCTTTTCTTTTTTTCATGATTGGGTGAGAAGGTAGGCTTACAAGGAGAGGACTCTATCTAACACAAATTCTACCAGCAGCCATCCAACTTCTCCACGGGTTCTAGATGTTTAGATATTCTGCTGTGTACTTTTTCCCTCAGCTTAGGAGGTGCATCTCCCTCCAAACATCTACTAAACCCTCAAAAAGCTGAACAAACGAACAGGCTTCTTGAGACTCCTCAGGAAAAATAAACATTTCAAGTTTTCCAAGTTTTGTTGTACCTGTCATGGTTACGTAATTGTCAATTATGTATCTGTCTCAATACAGTGGGATCCAGACCAGAAGCATCCCAACAATGCTGAGGTAGGAATCCCCCTCATCTGCCCGTTGTGGGGAGGGAAAACTACAACTCCCATGAGGAAGTGGGGCCACGCAATCCACAACTCCCAGCATCCTTCCGGAGGTCCAAAAAGGTCAGGCTAGTAGGCAGAGTGAGACCGTAAATGTCAGCGGAAGCTGTGAAGAAGCGTCCCCTCGGGATAGCAGCGTTTGAGGAGGACTCTGCGGCTTCGGTAGAACGATACGATGTAGCGCGCGGCCTGGAGAACTTGCCTGTGAGACTGTGGCCTCCGGGGCTGGGGCCCAGGCCTAAGCCTTTCCAGGTAGAGGCGGGACTTAGTGGCTGAAAGGGCCGCTCACAGCGCCCGGAGGCAGGAGCGCCAGGGGGCAGGGGCGGGGCCTTTCCACACGGGGGCGTGGCTAAAGGGCGGTGCTAAGGGCGGCTGCTCTTACGTCCTCCTCCCCGCAGGCGGGGCTGGGTTAAAGGGCTGTCCAGAGCCTGGAGGGGCTGGCTAAAGGGTTACTCTTATTTCCCCTCTGGCGGAGCCCGCATCTTCCCACGTAGCAGGAGGAGATGGAGACCTGCCCCCAGCCTCCAGGGGAGAAACTAGAGAGCTGCTCATAGCTAGGATCCCTTTCCTAGGAGCCGAGAAAAGTAGACGTAGGCGCGTAGCTCCCTCACGTGGTAGTTGTTATAGGCTTTTTCTTAATATTTTTTTAAAATATTAGTATACACACTATTTGGTCTTATTATAGTATGTTTAAATGTTCATTAGCAGATATTAATTATATATAATAATGGGTTTCATGATGGTGTTTTCACACATGTACCTAATGTGTTTTGATCATATGCGCCACCAACTCCTGTCCTCCTTCATCTTCCTAGCCAGTGCCCCTTCAACTTTTATCTCTCTCTCTCTCTCTCTCTCTCTCTCTCTCTTTCATACGTGCCTGTGTGTGTGTGTGTGTGTGTGTGTGTGTGTGTGTGTAGACAGGGAGACCCAATGAGTTTCATCAAGGTTGTTTATTGGAACAGCAGTCTTATTTACTTTTTTTGTTTATTACTCATTTATTCATTGAGAATACCATACAATATATGTTGAAAAAAGCTGTTGGCCTGAAGATAAAGTTCTTAAATGAACAAAATTTAATATTTTTCTATGAACCTGTAATAAGACCTTGACAAGGATTTTACCTTACACTGCCTGTAAAATGGCAGTTTCCAAAGTGTGTGTGGCAGAGGAGTGACTTTTCAGAAAGAGCTTTTTTTCCCTCTGGCTTATTCTCAGAATTAGTGAGGGGTCAGAGCAAATCCGTTCCTTGTCTGGTCTCAGCTGTCTCAGCTGCAAGAAAGTTATGGTTTCTGGTTATGAATCTCTGCCCCTAGAGTCAAACTTGTCTCCTTCATGCTGAGTGTTCTTGGGCACATATAAATTAACCTCTTCAAATCCTTAAGAGCCTTTCATGTAGAGTTTAATAGTACCTCGCTTTACAGCTGCTTTGGGAATTGCTGTTTCTAGTTCTCTGTAAGAACTCAATAAATACCCATTACCACGACTACCCCAAAACCCTGCTCTAACCTTCAAGCCCTCTGAGCATAAAGAATTGGGAACAACCAAAGATGCTGACAGGATGCTTTGGATTTTGGACTTAAATAATGGCTTAGTCATCTTAGCTACTTCAAAAAGTCTGAGTTTGTTGTTTCCAAAGTGAAAATTATTTAAAATTGTATACCTTTCCCCTGTCCAGTATCAGTACAAATTAGGGCTGCCTCTTCCTTTTAGAATTTTTGTGAGCAGCAAATGGGATAATAATTTTATAGCAGATTCCAAAAGCCAAGGCAGGAGATTATATGGGATAATAATTTTATATTAAATAAATTATGGGATAATAATTTTATAGCAGATTCCAAAAACCAGTTGCTAGGAATGTAGCTCAGTGACAGAGGCTTTATACTTAAGTCCCCGGGTTTGATCCCCTACAGCATCAAAAAGTTAAAAGGTTTTACATAAGTATCTTCTTTAAAATCCTTACAGTCATTAGTGTCCATAAACTCAGGGGATTTGATGTACTAATCATAGTTTTCAAATTAAAATTAGTACCTGTCTATTTTTAAAAGGAAGAGGGAGGAGAGAAGCAGCCCACCGTATGATTGATCCTTAGACCAACCATTGAAGGCGTACATTAAAGTCTGGAGAACAAAACTGTTGGGAAAGGATATTCCTGGTGTCACAAAATGAGATACTGAACAAAGTAGAAGTAACTCAGCCAGGTAATTTTACTCTTGCAAAAGGGTGCACAGTGGCCCATACCAGCTGAACAAGCACACCCGGGGGAAGAACACGTAGCTGTGTCTCACTCCATTGGTAGCAGCTCAACCTCACAATCTAACATGATTGGCTGTTCAAAATGGGTAGGCAGGGGAAGGCTGCTATAGAGAGTTGAGCTCTGAGAATGTCTACCATCCAGAGTTCGGCCAACAGGCAGACTAGTAAAATTTTCACAAGATGGAGGAGTTTATAGGGTATTGGCATTTGGGGAGGCCAGCCATCTCCAGGAGAAAAGAATGCTTTTCAAAAAACATAATCGCATGCTTAACACTAAAAGACAAGCCTCATGGTGGTTTTAGTGGTGTAGGATGTGTGCTAGGAATACTAGAGATACAATGTAGAATTCTGTATGTGCTACACAAATGCTCCACCACTGACCTACACTCCCAGCTTGCCTTCAGCTAATTTTTTTTTCCATGTATTCCATTAGCATAAAAGTATTCTTACAAAAAGTCAAAATATCTTACTTGTGGCACACTCTGGCTTCACAGGCCCACACAACCATTAAGGCATGAAAAGCTCAAGGTAAAAATAATTTTATGTCTGCTTTACTTTGGGGTGCCATGTAAAAAGAAAAGGGAACATTGAAATGTTCAGATTAGAAGCCAGCATATCATAACGTCCGCAGGGTTGAAAGCCAAGGAGAAAATAAACTAATTGGTTTTCTTGAGCTAAGTCAGGTCTAATCATTTGTCAGGTCCCTCAGTTCAGCTTCAAATGTTATTTTTAAGACCTCAGCTGGGCCTTGATCAGAATTATCTGGCTCACAGTCTCCTAATGGCTGTTAGAAGCAAAACAAACTTACAACACTAGAGGCCAAGTCCAATGATTCTTGTAGCTGAGCTTTCAACACAACCAAAAAAGGAAGGAAAGTTGTTAGAGTACTTCCTTAAGCATGCCTAAGGTTCAGGAAACTTCCTTAAGATTTGTGCTCATATTTAAAGTCCTCGTACTAGACTTGTGCTGACTCTCTGGGGCTCTGATACAGAATGGTAATCAGAACAACTTACAGTTGAAGGTTATCTAGAGCTGCAGTGGAGCAGTCAGAACAGACTGGATGTCTGCTGTGTGTCCAGAACTACAGATTAGAAGGACACTTCATGATACACCAAAGAACTCATGTTGTCCCGTCAGACACATTAGTTTGAAAAATGACACCCTCTCACTTAACAAATTCAACATTCAGGTCAGTCTATGCTGGCCTAGTTCAGAGAGGAAGGCATCATGAAAAAGAAGAGCAAAGATAGTATATTTTTCAACATGCTTTATGGTGTTTCTGTTTTGGTTCCCGAGATAATTACTATTTTCCTCAAGTTTTTTGTCAAAAAAAAAAAAAAAGTCGAAATCTCTGTCTGAGATGTGATTTATAGAGAGTCAGTTCAACACTGATCATTTTGCATTTATTTCTAACTCTTTCGTATGACAATGTAACTTTCGTATGACAAAGTTCTTTGTGTTTTTCTGCTGATTCCAAATCCCAATATTTGCATATTACTGTTAGTGGCAGTGTTTGTTGATAAATAAAGGAAGTCTGGGCTAGGTCAGCTTTTATTCTCCTCATTCAAAATGAGTAAGACACCAAGGATAGGAAAGTAATTCATAGACAGGATTTTTGTTTGGATATGTTTGCATCTAGGAAGTTTAACTCCAGAACCTATTTTTTTTTTCAGTACCTACTACAATGCCTGTTTATTTTTTCCTAAATTTATATGCCAGCCCCAGTTGTAATTATTCAGCTTCTCTTTTATGTTTTTCTTTAAAAGTGAGCTAGATTGATTAGAGAGAGAGAGTACACAAAAGGTAATATTTTAAAGCAAATGCCAGGCCCTGAGTAGCGCTAGCTTTCTCGGCATTCACGCACACCACACCCAATATTAGTATTTTCCCTGTCATAACTGTCGATCCAGAACTTAGCAAATCATTTGCAAGGAGTCACCATGGCAGTGTGAGCCTGGCTCTGGATGTGTCTCCAGAATCTGCACTGAGAAACTTGGCCCCGTGTTCCTGGCCACAGTTGTGTTTTCTGCTGAACTGCTCCACCGTTTATTCCAGTATCTTAATCCTGGTTGGAAACCTGGTAGTTCTCTGAGTACATTTTCTAGCTGTTTCTGACCACCATTCCCAGCTTTCACCCAACTTTACTAGCCAGGACTCTCTTGATTGCATGAAACATGAATAACCCTCAAACTGGCTCAAACAAAAGAGGGGGAAATTACCTCACATAATGCAAATGTCCCAAAGTGGCTATCATAGGTCTGTCTGGATCAAGACTGTTAATATCTAGTAATATGTCACCGTTACACTTTCTATTTGTAGGATTAAAAAGTCTGAGCCCATTTGGATATTTCACCCTGAGCTCGAAAACCCACCAGTCACTGAGCTCCAAATCCCTGGGCTTGCCTTGAAATGATACCAATGCCCACCCTGGAAAACTCCAATAGACTCTCAACTGCCAAGGTACTTTTCATTTCAGAGCTGTATGGGAGAAACCTTGCCCCTCAAAGCTATGATACACTGTTCAAACCTCTACTTCCTTTTCCGTGCTTGGCTAAGTGGGAAGTCTTGTCTCTACTATAAACCTGATACTGAGCCTTCTGTGGAAGGGTCCTTCTTCTTTGTATCAGTAACCCAGATATTTATTTCTTTGTTCTGGCTTAGATGGTTTGTCTGGCCACAAACCAAACACTTCCTGGTTCTCTTTAGTTGTTGTTCTTGTTCTCGGTGCTATTTTTTGTTTCTTGACTTGGG
The DNA here is from genome assembly GCF_907164565.1 of Psammomys obesus. Taxonomy (NCBI): domain Eukaryota; kingdom Metazoa; phylum Chordata; class Mammalia; order Rodentia; family Muridae; genus Psammomys; species Psammomys obesus. Next base: position 6,222,237 of record NW_026596101.1, on the reverse strand, counting down.
TCTGTTACAGCCTCGGTTGATCATGAACTGTCTGAGGCCAAGGACAACCTTGAACTTCTATTCCCCTTCCATCTGTGGAATGCTGGGAACAACAAGTTCGTGTGCCTCAACTGGGGTTTGTGTGCCTCAACTGGGGTTTGTGTGCCTCAACTGGGGTTTGTGTGATACTGGGCTTGGAACCCAGGCCTTCCTATATGCTAAGCTAGTACTCTACCAACTGAGCTGCACCCTCAATCCAAAAACAAACACTTGAAAAAAATTAGTGATGTTCTGTGTAGGCAGGTCAACTTCTGGAACCATCTGGAACCTTCATCCAAACCCCTGAGTAAAGAGTGGAGAGATTTCTGGAAGGAATCGGGGTTAAGCACTTCTGCTATGACCAAAGCCCTGGCCCGCCCTTGGTGTCCTGTAGGCACAAGCAGTCTTCAGGTTTAAGAATCCTTGCGGATGAATTTGGTCCACAGGTTTCTAAGAGGAAGTAGGGTACACACAGACTTCCTACAGCTTACAAACTGGATACATTTCAGTTAAAATCAAGTAGCTCCTCCCAGTTCGTAGCACACTCCCCACTATCAAAGTTTACAGTTTGCCAAACATACACATTTGAGTAAAATGTCTGATGATTGATGACTTCAAATTGTCTCTAAAAAGATTAACTACTTTCTCATTATATAGCTAACTCTCTGAAAAGATGGATAATCACATAATAATATGTTATGTGATTAAATTAGACATCGTTTTAAAAGGGTTTTGGGAATTCAGTTTTGGTTTTGGTGATATGGATACTTAAGCTGAGAGCCTTTGCATGCTTGGAAACCACCACTGAATTACCTTCCTACCTCAAAAGATTATTCTCCCTTAGAGTTATTTTTAAAATCAGTAAATTAGGGCTGGACAGATGGCTCAGCGGTTAAGAACACTCACTGGCTGCTCTTCCAGAGGTCCTGAGTTCAATTCCCAGCAACCATATGGTAGATCATAACCATCTATTATAATGTGATCTGATGCCACCTTCTGGCATGCAGAAAGTATTTTTTCTAACCTTTTTTGGAAAAAAATGAAGATAAAGAAAAAGTGCTTATATTTTATAACCAACACTGGTATCAAGGACAATGATTACATGTATTTAAATATATATATATTTTTTATTCTGTGCTGGTAAAATTTCTCAGTGGGGAGAGACACTTGATTACAAACTGGAAGTTTGCCTAGAAGCCTGTATTGTCTTTTCAAAGACACCTGAAACTCATTTGGAATTTGCTGCCATTTGTGACCCAAGTGTAAAGGATCTCAAATTGTCAGACAATTTTAACTACAGAATTTGTAAATCAATCATTTTGTCTATTATCTGCCTATCTCTATCTCTCTATATCTCCTTCTGGTAAGGATCAAACCCAGCACATTCCTTGTACAAGGTAGGAAAATATACAAAAACATACAAAAGAATGTCTCACAGTAAACTACGAATTGGGGGTGTAGCTCAACAGTACAGTGCTTACCTAGCATATGTGAGGCCCTAGGTACAATCTTCAGGACAGAAAAAAAAAATGAGTAAAATATAATAAAATAAGTCCTGAAAATATTTTTTTAATTTCTAAGTAGAAATAAACAACTAATTTTTAGAGGGGGGAAAAAGATATTCTCCTGGTTAGAAAACTACAGTAAGTCAGACTTGATTTTAAAAGGAATCATCTATGTTGGGGGAAAAAAATCATTTTATAGTTCAGTGCTTTAGATGGATATGCTCCTTGAGGAACAGATCAGTTTAAAAATAGTCTTCATGAAAAGTTTTACAAGGGGATCATAAAATCTTCATTTTAGAGCTACTTCTTGAAATGCCTCAATAACCATTTACATTTCAGCGTTGAATTGTTAAAGGGCCAAAAGTGGGCTCTGGGTAAGAGCACTAACTTCATTTGATGGACAGGGGCATCGTTTTGTGAGAGTCCCTTCACCCCTGTAGGACATCCCTGCTCAGCTAAAGTGGTAAGACATAATGCAAGGGGAAGCTCTTTAACTCCACACCCCCAAATCACTGTCTAAGCAGAAGGCTGGCCTGCCCCCCACCCCAGACTCCCACTCTTCACCTTCTTAATCTTTTACCAGGAATGCCAATCCTCCCCCAGTTCTGTGCTTTTTTAAAGTGTAGGCTTCTGCACTTAACTGCACAGCTCCATCAAGCCCCCACAGGGAGCGGCACTACATGCTGTTCAGTGTCGTTGTAAAGATGGGCTAGGAGACATCCTGTTAACAGGGACAAAGATGGGCAATTCCAACATTGCTCAGGATCCTGTAACATCCTTACTCCAAATGAAAAGCCATGCAGTTTGTGCCTAGCAGAATCACTCTTACCCAACTCTATTGGCACAGTAGAATGCCACTTTACTAAGGGTGAGAATAAAAACAATCCCCAGGAACTGTCTCTTAACCAAAGAATGAATAGTCTAGAAGGACACATTGGTGACATTTCTCTTTTATTTGTAATAGAAAAAGTCAGTGTTGCTTCAGATCGTGAAGTTGGTCCTTACAGTGCAAGGCTTGCATCTAGTCATGTGTTCTCTTTGAATTGACTGCTTCTAGGTAAAGCCAAGTGTTCAGTCTGTTTCTGCTGTACACTTTATATGTGTAAGCTCACTGGGTAGGTTTCCTTCACCCTTGATTAGTCAGATTTCTGTTATTGTAACAAAATTCCTGAGATATACTCAGTTAAAAAAGTTGAAAGGTTATTGGGCATGGCAGCTCCCCTCTGTAATCCATGCACTTTTGAGGATAAAACAGAAGGATTAACAAAAGTTTCATGGCATCTGGAGACTGTCTTAATCCACGGCCACCACTACCTTCCTCACTTGCTCTCTACTTTTTCTGTTTGAGCCAGGGTCTCTTATTGAACTTGGAGCTCACTGGTAGGCTAGACTGGCTAGCCATTGAGTCCTAGGGACCCTGCTGCTTCCACATCTCCAGCACTAGAATGACAGATGCACACTGCCACACCAGACTCTTATTCACGTGTTCTGAGGGGACAGAGACAGGTCCTTGTGCTTTTGTGGCAAGCACTCCACAAGCTAAGCCATCTCCCCAGCCCTAAGGGATCCTTTAAGCTTCAGGGTTTAAAATTACGCTTCTTAACAGCTGTAAGGAAATAATTAGGACAGCAGCCTTTCCAGAGATTTTAGATTTGAGGCATCATTCTTCCTATTTTATAACTGTAATGTTTTGAAAATACAAGTACATTCAAAACACCAAGAAATGTTTTCAAATTATTCCCTTATCATTCAATAAGAACAAAATTTCTTTATATGTATCTGATACATCTATAATTATATATTGATACCTATTTAATAGATTAGATTTCATAATTATTTCTGTGGTTGATTAAACATTGATGACTTTCTTACTGCCAGAAAAAAAACACCTGGGATGACTTATCATGAATATATGTATGCATATATATTATCAGATAAAGCTAAAAAGAAAAGAAAAGCTAGGGAAAAATGTTAAGCTTCATGTAGATGTCAAATTGAGTCGTTTTTGGTCAAAGCGCTAGGGACTAAACGCTTCTGAGCGCTCAGCCCTAAATGGAACATGTTCATCAGTCCTCCCACCCTGCCAAGGCTCAGGGAACATCACAGAAGAGGAGGCGGGGAGACGTAAGGGCTGGAGGATGGGGAGGAGTGCTTCTGCATAGGACCTGTTGCACTCATGAGTTCACAGCAGCTGGGGTTAGCTGTGAAGACACACACCAGATAAACCAGCCAGACTTCCAGCACGAATGGGGAAGGAGCGCAGGAGGCCCCTCCCCGACTGATGAGCTATTGGCAGATGACAGCTGCTGGTAAAAGGAAATCAGTCTTTGGGGGGGTGGCTACTGCCCACAGCATGCACATGTGGGCAGCACTAAATGGATTAGAAGGATATTTTAAAAGGACAAAAGGAGGACACGAAGATGGGAGGTGGATGTGAGGTGTGGAGTCAGGAGGTTATGATCATATTTCATCACGTACACATACACAATTCTCAAAGAATAAAAAATAAAATTTCAGTTCCTAATATCCAAAACTATGAGGGAAACAAAACAAGCTTCAAAGATTTCAATTCCTAATTATAGAAAAAAAATCTATTGTTATTTTTATTACTGTAAGACCACAAAACTTGAACTTTGAGAAGGTAATTTGTGGGACTGGAAAGAGTTATCTTCAGATAACTGGCTGCTTCTGCAGAGGATCGAAAGTTTGGTTTCCAGCACTTAGGTCGGACAGCTCATAACCTCCTGTGACTTCAGCTCCAGAGGATCACATGTCCTCCTCTTATATCCATGGGTACCTGCACACATGTAACGCACACAGACACACACCTTCACGTAAGTGAAAAATCCAGATAACCCTTTAAATTAATTTCTTTAAGTAGGAGAGGCTCCTCTAAGGTAATGCTTCAGTATGTTATATTCTTGCAGGTTTGTTTTGTCCTATTTTCACATATGCTGAAATTTTTAAATGTCTCCGCTAAAAGCTGCACACATATTAACATCCGTATGAAATATGTGAATGCCACTCTAACCAGTATTTCTAATTTTTGCAGTATGCTCCTGATCATGTAGCGGGGCCTGGAGCAGACATGGACCCCACACAAATAACCTTTCCTGGATGTGCTTGCATCAAAACACCGTGTGCCCCTGGCACTTGTTCCTGTCTCCGCCACGAGAATAACTATGATGACAATTTATGCCTTAGGGACATGGGATTGGAAGCAAAGTACGCCAAGCCAGTTTTTGAATGCAATGTCCTGTGCCAGTGTGGTGATCAGTGTAGAAATAGGGTGGTCCAGAGTGGTCTTCAGTTCCTTCTCCAGGTATTCCAGACAGATAAAAAAGGCTGGGGGCTTCGGACCTTGGAATCCATACCCAAGGGAAGATTTGTCTGTGAGTATGCTGGAGAGGTTTTAGGATTTTCTGAAGCACAGAGAAGAATTTGCCTACAAACAACACATGACCCAAATTACATCATTGCTGTCAGGGAGCACATTTACAGTGGACAGGTCATGGAAACTTTTGTCGACCCTACCTACATCGGAAATATTGGGAGATTCCTGAATCACTCTTGTGAGCCAAACCTGTTGATGATTCCTGTCCGAATTGATTCAATGGTACCTAAGCTGGCCCTTTTTGCAGCCAAAAACATTTTGCCAGGAGAAGAACTCTCTTATGACTATTCAGGAAGATTCCTTAATCAAACAAGCAGTAAAGACAAGGAAAGGATAGATCATGGACAACCAAGAAAGCTATGTTACTGTGGTGCCCCATCGTGTACCACTTTTCTGCCCTATGACAGTTCACTATACTCAGGCACCAGTTAGGAAGGGAGGTCCTACCTGTTGGCCTTTCCATGGACAGAAGTCGGAGGGAATCAAGTATTAAGTGACTCAGCTGCATCTGGGTCCACCTCCTGCAAGCAGCCTACTCTCAAGGGACGCATACCTTGTCCTCTGTACCTTGTCCATCCCTGTAAGAAAAACCAGGGGTTCCCTGGCCCTGCCTCTACTCAGCGACGGCCCAGACTGTAAAATGTCTGATAATACCCTTTCTCCCAGAATACTTAATTTTGTAGCTGAAGGTGGATAAGTGACTATGTTCAAGGCTACAAGTGGAAATGATAAATCCTTGTACATCGTCCTTGTATTTCTTGAAAACCAGAACTCCTACTTGATGGCTGGAGTTTTAGCAGCCATCCTAAGTAGTGGGAAAGGGCCATGCAGAGCAGATCAACAAGATTTCTTCTACTGTAGAAAATGCTGCTAGTATTGGTCTGATGCCTCTGCACTTGTAGGTGAGAAGCCTACAATGTTAAGCCATTGTTGCCTCTCATGTAAGCAAACCTTATCATGATTCAAGATGACCTCAGCCTTGTCGCCTGGCTAGTTTTGTCAGTAATAAAGCTGTTTTGTTTTTCTGTCTGTTTGACTCCTGCTCTTATTTCTTGTTTGGAAGAATGTTAAGTTATTACCTGCTAAAACTTAATAATTAACAACAAGAATGAAGTACAACCATGAGAATGATTTCCACTTATAATCAGGTCAGGAAAGGAAGCCTATTGTCTAGTTTTTGCTACACTCTTGGCTGTGTTCCAGAGCTTGTGAAGTTGGGTTTTAATACGTCAGATAGCCTCAGTCCTTCATTTATTAATCATTTATTAATAACACAAAAATAGCCTATCAACACCATAGAAGTAGATGAGAGTTTTATAATTCCATTCAAACATTTGGAGGGACAAAGGCCTCTGCCTTCCTTAAAAGAAGGATAGTATAAAAACATAGTCAGCTATAGTCTAGGGAATATAGCTCCATGGTGGAGCACTTGGCCAACAGGCAGAACCTCTGGGTTCCAGCCTATCTACCACAAAAAAGATAAATAAGCAGACAGCTTTTTTAAAAATCAGATTAATTCTACATATATTTTATGGAAATGAAATATCTTAAAAGGCAATTATTCAATTATGTATATTGTTAGTAAAAAGAAATTGATTTCTGTTGGACATATAAACCATACTACAAGAAGGTTCTGTGCTTTAAAAAGAGATATTATTTATAACACCCTATTCCAGTGTAATAACCTAGGTGTGTTAGTTGTCCACCAGAAATAAGGAAAATTTATATGAATTATCTGTGAATATACCAGAGTTTGCATTCTCATAGCATCAAAAATTATTTCCTGGGAATAATATAGTAAGTTGTACATAAAATGTCCCAATTTACAAGGGTACAAAGTCAAAATTACCCTCCAAACTAATTATTTCTCCTTGCCAACCTTCCTTGTACTTTGATTTCTCTGGGTAAAAATAAAACTTGCTTTTTGTAATTCAGCTTGTATCTTGCACTCCAAAATGCCTCTTTTCCATATACTATTACTAAAGGACCTAAACTACATGATCAGCAAGAAGGAAATTCTTGCGGGTAAATGTTTAGCTTACTACCTGGTTGAGATACCCTTTGCTGCTTTTTGCCCACCCTTTAATGAATGTCTCCATCTTGACTCAGGGATATTCACGAAAGACAATCTGCTCAGAGACACATTAGCACCCACCACTTTGGTGCTACAGCTACAGAGAAAACCAAATACAGTGAGACACTAGAGGTGTGTGTGCATCTTTTGTCTTAGTTACTTTTCTATTGATGTGATAAAACACCATGACTGAAGCAATTCAGAAAAGAAAGTGATTGGGCTTGTGGTTCCAATGAGAACCCATGATGGCAAAAGCGTGGCAGCAGGAACAGCTGAGAGCTTACATCTTGATCAACAAGCACAAATAGAACTGGAAATGGGATGAGTCTTTGAAACCTCAGAGCCCACTCCCAATGGCACACCTCCTCCAACAAGGCCACACCTCCTAATCCTTCCCAACTGAGAATCAGTTGATGTCAATGTATGAGCCCATTAGGATCATTCTCACATGTACTTTCTTATTAAGATGGAGTCCTGAAAATCATACCCCTAAGGTTAAATCTGAAGCCTTTTCTAAGTGCCAAGTAAACTGCATTTGCTTTGTTTTCCTTAACACTGCCATGAGGACTGCAAAGACATGTCACTAGTTAAAGCACTGGCTGCTCTTGCAGAGGACCCAGGTTTAGTCCCTGGAACATGTAGGGCAGCTCACAACTGTCTGGAACTCCAGTTGCAGGAGATTTGATGCCCCTCTGGCACCCATGGACACTTGAAACCCAGGTGTGTGTGGTACACATACATAAATACAAGCAAAATATTTGATACCCAAAAAAGCTGATACTACCACTTTTCACAGAAGACTTTTTAAAAATATACTTCTGGTTGACTATGATAAAAAAATAATAATAACATGACTCACATGGTATGATAAAGATGGCACGGCACTTCTGTGATCCTCCTAGGTCCCATCACCCCACTATGGTCATGAAAAACAAAGATAAATATAATAATAATAAAAAAAAAGGCATTCTACAAAAGTTTCCACCATAACTCCTTAAAAACTGCCAAGGCCATCAAAAACTAGAAAAGTCAGAAATGGCTAAGTAACTAAAAGTGTTGGTTGTTCTTCCAAAGGAGCTGGGGTCAATCCCAGCAGCCATCTGAACTCCAGTTCTGAGGTATCTGGTGCCCTCTTCTGGCCTCCATGGGCACTTACATGTAGGCAAAACACCCAAAACAGATTTTTTAATTGTATGTATGTATGTATGTATGTATGTATGTATGTATGTATTTATTTATTTATTTATTTATTTATTTATTTATTTGTAATTGCAAAAGAAGAAAGTCAGTCAGCAACAGCCACAGCCAAGAGGAACCAAAAGAGAAATGACATCTAGATGCAATATGATGTCCTGGCGCAAAAGATAACAGGTAAAACTGCAGCATCAACCACAGACTTAAGAATGACATGGCCGATATTGGTTCGCTAACTATAGCAAATGTAACGTGAAGATGAGAGGTAAGGTAAACGTACTATGATGACAGTAGATGCCACTGGATGACACAACTCTCAGTTTTTCCGTAAGTCTAAAACTATTCCATAAAAGTAAGCGCAAGCGATTTGAAAAACTATTTCTCTGACAAGAGAATGAAAAGATGCTCAAGGTCATTAATAATTAGGGGTGTGCAAATGAAAGCCACGGGTACCACCTCAGATTCACGACGACAGCTATCATCAGAATGACAATGATAAAAGACTGACAAGGATGTAGAGATATTGGAGCATCATAAATGATAAAAGGGATTACAAAAGTATACAGCTTTTTTACTAGGCAATTCCTTACTGAATGTAAATAGGCAGACCCGCAAGAAACATGGGTACAAAGCTCATACTATTATTCATAATAGCAAAAGTGTGACAAAAAAAACAAAAACAAAACAAATGGCCAGTGGTTGATGTGCAAATTCATGAAATGTGGTGTCCATCCATTCAGCAGAGTATTATTTGGCCTTGAAAACAAAGTACCGGAACACACTATGACTTCATTGGCTTTTGAGAAAAGACATTGTGCTAAATAAGAGATGCCAGAAACATCTAGTCAATAGAATGTAGTTCTATATATGTGAACTGTACATAACTTCTGAATTGGCAATTCCATAGAGTCATAATATAGATTAATGTTGCTAAGGGCTGGACACAGGAGGCAGTATGGGGATTGTGATGGATATTGTTGGCTGTCAACTTGATCACATCTGTATTTAGCTAAAACTCTGATGGCTGGGTACACTCTGAGGGATTGTTTCTTAATTAAATCATTTGATTTATTTATATGGATTTAATAATAATATTTAATTTTACAGATCTGTGAAGTGGAAGATACACGTTTAATCTGGGCTGTACTTTCTGCTGACAGGCTATATAAGGGATATGGAAGAAGGAAGCTTGCTCTCATGTTGCCTTGTTCTCATTCTCACTGGCAAATCTATTTCTAAACTGGCATTACAGCCTATTTCCTCAAGATTCCAGCATACACTGAAGACCAGCTGAAACATCTAGCCTTTTGAACTAAACAATTACTAGATTCTTGGACCTTCCATTAGTGAATGGCTTTTGTTGGACCAGCTGAAGCACAGCCTGTAAGCCATTCTAATAAATCCCCTTTAAATAGATAGATAATAGATAGACGGATGATAGATGATAGAAAGGTAAATAGAGCTAGAGATAGGTAGGTAGGTAGGTAGATAGATAAGTAGGTAGGTAGGTAGATAGATTGATAGATAGATGATAGATAGAGGATGGATAGATAGATAGATAGATAGATAGATAGATAGATAGATAGATAGATAGAT